>NW_009226139.1:45399-145425 GCF_000690835.1 Fulmarus glacialis | reverse complement strand
TCTGAGCAACCTGATCTACTTGAAGATGTTCCTGCCCAGGGCAGGGGGTTTGGACTAGATGACCTTTAAAGGTCCCTTCCAATCCAAACTACTCTACGATTCTATCCAATCTGAAAATATTTAGCAAGAATTCTATAACCCATCTTTCTACATTACTGCTTGATATTGTATCCTTTTTTCACTATAGGTACTAACAGACTTTTCAAGAGGCCTTTATTAAAGTGCTTTTTAAAACAGACTCTTTTCCTAGCACACACTAGGAAAGCCAAAAAGGTGGGGTGTACATACTATTACTTTAAAGAGAGGTTCAAGTGCAGGACAAGTATATTTTAATTTACAAATAATGTCAATGCAATTTTTAACCTGCAAGACAACAAAAAGGGTAGGCATTGGATTTGCTTCCTATGTGAACTGATGTGAAAACGTACAGTCCAAATCATAATGACTGAATCGAAGCTATGCCAATTTAGAAAAAGCTGAAATTTCTGAAACATACCTGAACCCTAGACCACATAGTGACTTCAGATGCTCAAAATCTTAAGAATTTTTTTCAGATTACATTGAATCCAAGTTTTATATTTATTTTTCTTCACTATTTTTTCTACTTTTTTTTTTTTTTTAAATTCAATTGTAACGTATACAAAATTATGAAAGAAGAGAAATAAAAAATACTGAGCAGGAAAACTGGGCTGTACTCCAACAAAGGTGAAGTTTGCCTTCATTATTACCTCTAATTCTTTAAAACCATCTATTATTTGAGATTACTGGTACACTGATAAAGTGACAATGTAAATGAAACATTTTAAGTGCAGCATCATTGCCAATTATACAGCTATTCTAAAGCCGTACTTCAGAAGCTACTTAAAGAACAAATGACGTTACCATTAAGGAAGGTAAACTGGTGATGTACCATGACTGACTGATGCCTTTAAATGCTTTCAAGCTTTAATTCTTAAAGTATTAAGCAAAATAACCATCATTTTCACTGCCTTGCAAAAGAGACCAAAAAGAGGTACACTTACCAGTAATCCTGCCTGTCTCAGGATGGAAATGCCCTGATCTACATGGATTCTCAGTGTAAGGAGCTGAATAGCCTTGCTATTACAAGTTGAACGGGCATGCCACCTTGTGCTACTGTGTTGGGTGAGTAAAGCTCTTCTAGACTATCCTTACAAAAGTTGAGCCCGTGTTACGTGGTTACCTGCCTTCCTTTTCATTAAAAAATAAGGCTCATCCTGGCGCTGGTAGCTTTTTATTTCAATTGCCCTACTCAGCAGAAGCTCTAAAACCCAGTATTTTTCACATCAACAACACAATTACGAATCATTAGTAAAACCATAGTTTTAAGTTATAACCAGGATCAGGAAGTGTGAAAAAAAAGTCTGGTCACTCAGAATGTACAGAAAATCCTTATAACAAATCCTGTCCATGTGGCATTTTCAGAGAGAAAGGGTTTAGCTAATCAACATAAAACTAGGATACCAACCTGAAATCTGGGTGCTTTTCCAAAGAAATATTCTAGACTTCACATATTTGCTCACTGTACCTAGTACATTCAGATCAGCAAGAATTTGGTGCACTCTGCTAGTGGGAATGGCATGTGGCCACAGCCAACTCGTTTTGTGCAGGGGAGCAAACGGCCTTGAAACAGATGCAGCTCTGCTATCTGATCAGAGTAATAATGTGAATTAAAGCAGCTCTCCTTTGTTCATGTTGTTTCTAAGTTTGAAACAACTGATTTAGCAGAAGTGAGATGTTACACCTTTTAATGGTGGTTGCTCAAGAATACTTGAACAATAAGTTGATCACAAAGTTTTCCACTCCTGCTATAGACCTCAGAAAGCAAGGCCACTGACCATCCCTTACCTTTGAAAGAAACCAAGAAACCAAGGCATTTTGCTCTGAGTTCAAGTATCTTGAGCAGGAAAGTATCAATAACAAGAAAATGCTGAGAAAAGTAAGTCTGAAGCTTGCAATATTTTAATGGAGAATTATTTTAAGAGTTGAACTGCTACCTACTAAGCTACAGCTACTGAAGGGCCTAGAACCTGTCTAACCTCCTAAAATATTTAAGCTACCTCAGAATTTCAGAAATAGGCATTAAACATTCAGAAACAGGCATTAAAGACCCTACTCCTCCAGTCTAAAATTCAGTTCTGAAATAAGAAGCACAACCTGAATTCCAAGAGACTGTCGTGGCAATATCCGAGGCAGCAGAAGTCGGGTTGTTATTCTCTTTATATTGATAATAATTTTGTGCACAATCCAGCTGCAAACAAGGAAATCTGACTTTCCCAGTAGTGTTCCTACAAGGGGTTGCACCAGTCTGTGTGTGTACATACTCTACAGATTAGAAAAAAATACTGTGAAGAAGTTAATCCCTCACTGCTGCCACACTGAGACTTTCAATATCAAAGTGACAGAGAGTGTAAATGAAAGTACTCTGGCATTTTGAGCTCCAGTCAGGCTGTTTCAAGAGAAAGAAGTGGGATGATTTAGAGTTCATCAATTATATCACATCAAATTAGGCTCCATCACTGGCTTGGCTTGACAGCTTTCATCTATTCTAATTTACAACAGAGAGGACAGCCAAGTACAGGATTGTGGCAATGACACAGTCAAAGGGAAGCACAGCACTTTTGCTTCGCAAGAGTGGTAGGCTTTTCTGGACAGACGCTTCAGCTGGGTCAAAATCTCCAGCCACATTTAGTTTCTTTCATTTGCTTTGATCTGACAACCCTCATCCTCATTTAAGGAAGCAATGTGCTGAACATCTTTTTAGCAGTCCTGCAGTCACTGCCTTTCTACAGACACTGTTCTGTATACACCTACCTTAAGCAGTGATTTACCTTTGCAGTTAAATCCTTAAAATAGAGGAGTACACCACTGGAATGCCATTGTAACTGTATGTGGTTAGAACATAGGTTAGCTATTTTAAAGGAAAATCACTACCAGTAAATTGTTAGAATTTGCCTTCCAACAGACAGACTTTAAATTTGAATTTGCCATGGTTATTTGAAGACACTGGCAGTGCAGTAACTTAAATCACAGTGAAACACAGAAAAGCATTGAAGAACCTTACCCAGATACTACTTCACAAAATACTTTATATTAGGAATTCATCCCTTTGCTATGGATGTGATCACAAGCATTGTGCATCATTTAAATTGCAGTCTAGAGGCTTAGGTGGATTCAAATGGAAAATGGGCCTTGTGCTGGCCCTCTGCATAGTGGTGAATTTGCACAGCAGGGATGAAAAGCCAGCTTTACTGTTTCTATCAAAATAAATACTAAGAAAGAAACCAAAAGAACAAAAAGACTGTTTTCCACATAGCATTCAGTTTCCCTCTTCTCCTAAAGAAAACATTTTTAATACAGGTAAATGAAAATAGGCATCTAAAAATGCACATATTGCAATGATTACTTCACCAGAATGAGCAAGCTTCCAAAAGTATATTTCCACACTCTTCCACCACAGCTTCCATGCATACTGGCATTATGTGCGTATCTCTTTTACCTGCTTTTTTCTAATACAGTCCGTTTCCAAATTAAATATTGCAAGCTTTAGGCAAGTCAAGGTCATCTTTCCCATTCCTTTACTTCCTCCCCAAGCTTGACTTCGCTGGTAGGATTTTAAGTAGTGAACTACTAAAAGGCTTTTTATGGCAGTCTTAAAGTTGTTTTAGTAATTGTATCAGATTAAAATGCTTAGGGACAAGTAGATTGTTGGAATTTCTGACTGCTAATTTTTTGAGACCCTCACATGATTTCAGAAGGGATGAATACTAAGTAAAAATTAAGAGACAATATTGTCTTTTACCTGGAATCTTAATTGGCTTCTTTTCTTTATATGCAGTCTTATACAGTTTGTATAAAGAGCAAATGAGTACAACAAAATGTATTCATGACTTTCCTCTTGCAAAACTGAAAACATAAGACATTTTTATATTCTTCCACAATATGCCCCTTTCTACATAGGAATCTTTTACCTGCATTAGAGAGTGCCAAAAATTTTTCAAGAATGCGGACTTGTTTTCTGTTATTTGTTTCAGCCAGAGACTTATTGGTTTAAAATGTCAGGGAACCTGCTACATGTTAATCGATTTTTATATGGGCATCTGCTAAATGCTTTCAAATTTACACCACCATAACGTATGAGACAGTTGGAATTTCATTAATTTAAATTTATTTACGAAGAAAAAACCAACAACATCCTTAATTGGGAGACGAAAGAAAACAAAGATATGATCTATGAGTCAAAGGTGCCACACATCTCAATGCTTTTCCTCAACAGACCTATATTTGTCACAGTGCATGCAAAGAAAGGACTCACCCTCAGGGGCTTCTTAAAAAGAGCATGACAACTATGATTTGGCTAATTAATTTTCCCTACTTATTTGGAGTTGAGGGAAATATTCTAGTATATAATGCTCAAACCCTTCAACATAAGTTTTTATTTTCTTACTTGGGGCTGTGGTGGTTGCGTGATTATTAACATGGAAAAAGTTATTTCTTAATTACATGAACTATAGTTATTTAAATAGATGTGTTTTAAAAACACACATGAATTAAGGATGATATTCACCTCTGAAGAGATACATTACATTCTCTCTCCCATCTAAATGGGGATCGACAAACCTTCTATCGTTGTATCTGGGTAAGGAACACTCAACGTTAGATCTAGCACAGTTTCAATATGCCAAATGATAGCAGGTAAGTCTACCACACTGCAGAGGAGGCAGTTCCTCTCTGTGAAGCAAAGATTAGACTCCTCTCAGTAAAGGTGAGCTGAATGATCACAAATATGTGAAATGCAAGAGCAGTGGTGGTGTGTGATGATCTGAAAGGATTCTCTGATCCTTCCCTGCCACTCATAAATAGAGGTGGAGTTCAGTAGTCATTAAAGGTACTACAGGAAAAAATTCTGGATAATGCCTCCATTCCAGCTTCCCTGCATTCGTGGAGAACTCTTTCTCTATCAGTATTCCATACTTTTGACAGTGCTCAAGAAAAACTATTCAGATTTGGCACTGGGAATTGGATACACTGCAAATAGGTCCCTATGGCCTCAGCTAATGCCATCAGGAGATAAGAAAGATGTTTTTCCTTACCTGGTTAGATTGAATCATGTAATATAGGGGGGTTTTTCTGCAGCTTCTCAACCACCAGGAAATATTGCTTTGGTCGCTCAATACAATTATACCTCATACCCCAACTGCAGGAGGAGTGCAGTGTGGAGTACTAATTTGGAAAGCCCAGTTAGGAATAAGAGACCAGAAATCAATACAAGCAGCCTGGCGTTGTCGGGATATGGATCTGAAAGACTAGCATCAGTTGTAGCTCCAAAGAGGTCCTAACAAATAATTTGGTTATATTTGGCAATTGAGTACTTTATTTTTTCAAACTTATCCATGGTTCAAAATGCAAAGAATTATATTGTCCCTACAGGTTATTTCTTTAACATGTTATGAATACTCAAATGAAGTAGGAAAAGTTTTAACATTTTTGTTTTCTGACAATATATATATTTAGAATCAAGTTACAATTCCCAATATCTGTGAATCAAATACAAAAATCTACCTTATATAAGTACAACAAAATGGCTGTTTAACATTTATTGCTTTGGCCATGCTCCAACACAAAAGGTGGGCAAATGTGGGCAAACATTAGCAAATTTGGTTTCATACAGGCATACTCTTGTACCTATAAACCATTGACTACAGCCTTATTAGAAAAGAAAAATGAATAATTTTGAAAAAGTATTTGAATATTTGCCTTGATTTATAATTTGTCAGCATTTTGATTCTCTTCCATTTCAATTCTGATGAATGCATCTTATGATTTCAACAGTAAAGATTTGCTTGCAGCTATATTTCACTGGCCTTTAAACTAACAGGCATTCATTCCTGTCCTACAGGCAAAAGTCATTTTTGAATTTCTCAGTCTTTGATAGAGGGAAATTTTGACCTAATTCTCTGCAGCTTTAAAGGCAAAAGATGTCAATGATTTTTAAACATGACTTTTTAAATGCAAGTGCAATAAAAGGTGCTCCAATAAAAATAAATACATTAAAATTGTGGTAGATGAAAGTATTTTCTTTGAAAGTGGAACCGGTCACATCCCATAAATGTAATCTTCCGTTTACTGTACCAACACTTTAGATACATAGTGACTACACCAATTAAAACAATGTGAGAGTATATCTGTTTTTCTGTATTATATAAGGTGGTACCAGAGTCCTCATGGTTTTTCGGAGAAAAGTAAAAATTTCTAAAATATGTAACTTAAAATGTATTCTCAGCAGTAGTCTCTTTTCCTATGCTGAAAATAAAATAGATCCCATTGACCTGTTGAACACCCAATATTTCTGACAGTTGGTTTATGTATGCTCCAGCATGGATATAAAAATATGGTTTTATTTTAAAAACTCTGGCTTCTTTGATTGCAAAAGTACAGGTTGTACGATTTAATGCTCAACTAGAAAATGAATGGTGTTTGTATCTGAATTAGTCCAGAGGAAAAAAATCATTGGAATTCACAGATGCAGGAGCACAGATTCATATTCACTAAACACTTCAGCTACTTAGTCCTCTTTTCTTCATTTATATTCAATGAGTCAAGGCTTACTGCAGCTGAGTATCTCAATTTTTTTTTTTTTTTAAGTTCCTGCATTTTAACCACATTATGTACACAGCAGAGATCAGGTCCTTTCCTAGTCATGTCCTGCCCAATTTTCAGAAAACAAAACGTGAAACATATAATGTGAACTACACTGATAGTAAGAGTTGGTGTCACTCAGGCTGACAAGGCCCAAGATATGCTAAACCAGAATAATGTACACCAGAAATAAAGTTAATGATGAAAAGCAGAATCAAGGAAAATGCTCAGCACAAGCTGTGAAAATCTCACATTTCTTCTTCTCAGATATTTACTTCCTATGTCACCAATGTGGTAAAAAAATATGTGATGGCATTCCCCATCTTATCAATGAAAAATACCCATGTTTTAGTTCTCAGTTAATGACAAATTCTGATTTGTTTTTCTGATAAATTTTAAGTTCTGTTTCTGCAAATATTTTTGCATTCAATCACACACAGACAACATGGGGACCTGTAGATATTATTTTACAGTTTGATTGACCTTGTCTTGAGTATTAACATAATAAAATGCTATTAACTAGTTACAGGGATCTGTATAAAGGAACAGTCTCCAGTATTTAGAAGTAAATAAAACACAGTTAACTCTCATGGAATAAAAATGTTGCCTTTAGGTTTTCATCCACTACCTATATTGTCCATCTAAATAGTTTTTATTTGGTTTAATTAGAAAATTAAAAAATTCTTCATATTCATCAATGTAAAACATACATTGAATATTCACAATATGTAGGAACTTATTATTATATATAGTTATTTAAGTGGCCACACCAGCACATGTAATAATTATACCAGCATTTACTGCAACTACAAGTAGGAAAGAATAGCAGAATATTGGCATTATTTTTTCCCACAGTGTAAAATGGGTTGTTTCAAACACTGAGTTAGGTCTAACATATTTAACATGACCTTTTTTAGTAAGTCAAAATAAGCCTTACACAGAACGAATGCAAACAATTTACATACATATAGATGTCCCAAATTTCATGCATTCTATTTAATTCCAATGCATATTAGGCTTTCACTGCTGAGTGAACAGGACTTTGTAATACAGCTGGAAAGTCAACTGCAGAATCATGTCGGCTACAGTCTGCTAGACAAGCCAAGATGTCTAAGTTTCTGTGTAAGCCAGTTTCCTCTTCTGGAAAAAGAAGTGTCAAGTCACTCAGTAATATCCAACAGACAGCGAAGATGGGGGAAAGCTAGAGCTAAACCGTATAACACGTTCTCGTGTGGTGCATGACAGTGGGTAGTAATGTCAAGCTGTCCAGCCAGCTAGCGTGCTATAGAAATGCACTCTTTCGGATGGAGGGAATCCATCATGTTCACTCTACACAGTACAGAACCGCAGCATCTGAACCGCAGGAAGAGATTGCACCTGGATGTAACCCAGGTTTGGAGCTGGACACAGATGATGGAGAACAGCACTTCACGCTACCTGGAATTACAGCTTTCAGAAGGTATAGCAGCCTTCTGAACATTTCAGAGATCAATGTTCACCTGACCCGAAACAAAATCATTTCATTTTTCATCCACTCATTAGAAATTTTCCCTGAAATATCTCTTTTCTCACACAAAGCTGACATTTAGGTAAAGTAATATTTTTTAAAAGAAAAATATGCTATTTAGCCTTACTAACAAATAATGAGAAACATTTAGCGTAGGGAGCACTGCCATCATTTCCAGGATTTTACTCATTCTATACATATTTTGAAGTCATTCAGAAATGTTTCTGATCCTACTGTACATCACTAGAATAATGTGAACTGTTATGCACAAAATAAACAAAACTTAACCGCGTGGAGTAAGACATAGCTAAGATGAGAGGTGACACCCAGTCTCCTGAATTTACTCTGAGATTTTTTTCATAATCTTGTATTTCCAGACAATGTTTTGGCCCTTTTTCACACAAACTGCAGATTGGCAGCTGTGACTCAGCTGTACAAAACAGCTCTCATATTTTCCTCTCCTGGGGCACTTCTTCTCCAGAAGCAAACTCATTTAATGTCACCTCAGCTGCCACTGGCAAACTCACCAGCAGCGCAAAAGAATCAAGCTGTGATGTGATGAGATCTAGCACTCCCTGAGCACGTCATTTATTTTTGTGATGAAGTAAAAATAGAGGCTAGACCTAGAGTTTACTACATGTGAAAAGGACACCTAACGCCTCTTCACCTGGACATAAATTACATTTACTTTTCAAAGAGTGAACCTCTGTGCAAAACCTTACTCTGTGCCATGCGTTCTGTGGTGTCAGCTGCATTTCTCAAAGTCAATTTACCTGTTTAAAAGAAATACCATCAGCAAAGATACTGTATACATGCGTGGCTCAATACAGAATGTTTTTTTAACACTTTCATACAATTTCTAATAAAAGGTCCAATTTTCAGCTGTATTAACAAACCAACCTGCACACCAAGTTGATACAAACACCTCAAACAACAGGGCATTACTTGTGGGCATATCGCTATTTCTGCTAAAAATATACAAGGCTTTGATGCAAAGGTTTGCAGACATCAGCCAGACTTAGGATATGTGAAAGTCTCCTGAAATATCTGCCTGCTTTCCGTAGAGGTGGTTTAGGAGGGTTGAGTTTTAACTTGATACTGCAGACAATTGTGTGCTGTTAGTCTAAAACTACCAGTGCATAACACAGAGCTTGGCTACTGTGTTTCCTAATGCAAAATGACACGGAACATTATTTGCCACATCAGGAAAAGCTGAAACTATGCCCTAAGGCAAAACATCCTGAGTCATAATTATTCAATTATGATGTTTAAGATCATCCTCTGTTGTGTGAGCACTGTGAAAACGAGGCATAATGAAGTGGGTTACGCCAGGTCTGACATTTCACCTTTCTTTCTGATCATGCTGACTTTGGGGATTTTACTCAGTTCTGTTGTATAGTTCCTTGTGGCTTATTATTATTTCCATTTTAATAACAAACTAGAAAATGTCTGAATCTGTTGTGGAAGTGTTTCATGTTACATTAAAAAAATATATAACCCAAAAGAAACACACATACATTTAAAATACTTTAAAATATTTAAAATCTAGGGAGCTGGAGAAATACAAGAATTAGGCGTTCATTATTACTGTCAATAAAACCAGCACATACTGATCTGTACAAGATTGTCCACTTTCTTATTATAATGCACTACTGTGAATAAGATCATTGGGGAACGCTACCAAGAAAGAGATTATAACCACAAGAATGTTTGTGCAAAACAAAAGCAATAACAAATAAAAACCGAATGGAAAATGTTTACAAGATTCTCAGCTGCCCAGCTCTCTTGTAGCCGCTTTAAAACATATTTAATATTGCATGTAACAGAATTCCTAAGTAGCAAGACGGCTCTCAGCTAATCACCCTTACAACACAGATTTCGGGAGGGAGCACTTTCCACCCCGCTGGGCGGAGGTCCCGGCTTTGCAGCCCTTGCTCTGCCGCCCGGGTGCAGCGCTGCAGCCGTGGGGAGCTCGGGGGGTGCAGGAGCCGTCCCTCCCCTCCCCTCAGGAACCCGTGCTGTCCCTCCTGTCCTACCTTTCATGCAGATAATACAGTAATTTGGTTTTCTGCCATGATGCCCCTTCCCTTTCTCTTCTCCCTCAGACAGGGCAGGTTTGGGATGATTTTGCGCTTCCCTTCAGAAATAGCAGAACCTGCTCAGGGCAGGCTTTCTTTGCCCTGCTTCCTCGGAGACCAGTTGTTCTGAGTTTTTGACAGCCAAGGATGGATGTGAGGAACACCTCTTTCTGCACTCCTTCACACCTTCTCCTCCCTGACAACCTCCCATGTTCATGATGCAGAGGCAGCAGTGGTACAAGCTGTGCACTCGGTGGTGGTAAGCTATTTGGGTTGGTTCACCAACTATTCCCTCAATTTAGGAAGAGAGGCAACAAGAAGAGCATCCTTTGTTTGACCCCACCTGGGAGCTGCCTGTTGGACCATGCTGGTAGTGTACCCAGAGAGAAAAAAATCAACAAAACAAAACAAAACAAAAAGTAGGAGATTTTATCACCAACATAAGAATTGCTTGACTAGCAAAAAGCTACAATTCACCATTCTTCTCCTGCGACTATTGTGAGAAAAAAAAGAATTATAAAAAAGAATAAATTCATAATAACCTTTCCCTCCTCATGGATAATGCTCAAATAGGAAATAAATACACTGCAAATATACAGATGATTTCTGGAATGGCAAGCTTTTCCCAGAACCCATACACAGGCCATACCACAGCAGTAAATATTGCTCAATGCATACAGATAGACATATAGAGCAGTAATTCTCCAAAGAAAATAATATTTTAGAAAATTTAATCTGGTTTCTTCTTAGCTGTGGGGCAAAAATTATGTGGATTTTAATAGAATGCTGAGATAAATTAAGACTACAATAAATAAATGTACAGGTAGCTGTCTCTTATTAAAGTAGCACATAAAGTTTGAAGCCAAAAAAGGGGCTAAAAAGCAATTTAGCTGAAGAACAAAGATTTCAGGTATTAATTTACTGCCACAGATATGAGCCTACAACTAGCACAAGCACAGAACATTTCCTATGCAAATAGGCAAGACAAGGTAGTCCTATTTTCCCTGGACACGTTCAATAAAAGCCAAACATAATATCACGGGATGAGTAAAAATCTACTCACTGATTTTTATACTGTAATGTTTTAAAAAACTACAAGCATTTAAAATCTAGCACTTTTGGTACAGAGAAACCAACTGGGACGTGTTCTTAAACGTGACACGATACTTGCTTCTGACATTATCCTGTGAAACATTTATTCAAGGTCCGTGGCTTTTGATAACAGCGCAGCATACTGCTGCTGTTCTCCAATTTATTCTTCAAGTTTTTGATCTGCCTGCTGATTATCTCTGAGCCAGTGGTTCAGAATCTTAGTTTTTCCATCCTGCATCTTACCATCAGCAAATTCCTTAAAGGAGAGAGGTCTCAGTGGATGATCCCACCTTCTAACAGCATCCTACATGTTTTTAGCAAGACCAAGGCTGCTACAGTAACAACAAATGACGGCTCTTATGTGAGAATTCACTGCTTGCAGGGATGGAAAAATGACTTTGTTTTTATATGCAAGCAAGAAATAAGAATCTTCTGATTTCCACCAGTGCTTTTAGCCACAGAATTAAACACAGTGTATGTGTACTTATCGAGGGACCGTGCTACATGGAGTATTACTAGACAAAAGTGATACAATCAAATCGGATGCCTCCTTATTTTGGCATGTGTTTTGCAAAAGCAGGGGAATGGTTAAACCCCTGACTTTGAGAAAAAGATTAATTTACATCTGCCTTCACTTTGAGAATGTGCATGAACTCTGCCATGAAGAAGGTGTGGATGTCCCCCATTTATTCCATTGCCAGGAATAAATTGAAAAGAAGGGAGAAATAGTGAAATTATATTCACATCCTGGTGTTGTGTAAAGAACTTAAATGGCAGCAACATGGATGGGGTGTCCTAGTACCATCCATTTTGTGGGACAATCAGTATTTATTTGGAAAGGCTTGCAGAATCTAGAGTAATTTGTGTGAAATTTAGTAATTCTAAAGAAATCAGACCAATAAAGGACAAATAACAATCCACAGAGGTATTCCTCACTCCCATCTTTGTAAATAAAAAAAATAACCATATGAATATGTGTAAAACCAGCATAAAAATCAGCATCAGGGCCTTCTTATTTTGAAAAGCTGGAGTACTAATACAATGGCAGGCACCAGAAAAAGGAGTAGTCTAAGACTCCAATAATAGGTCAGTACTTCTTATTTTGGCAAAGCCAAATGATTAAAATTTTTGTTGATCTCCACTCTATATTAACATTTTTTCTTCTTCAGTAGCTTTGCCTCAGTGGCAGCAGCAGCATAATGGGAAGCAACGTGTAAAGGCAAATTTCAAGAAAGAGCAATGTAATACTAATAAAATGAAAGGAACTACCATTTCACCTAACACGTCTGTTAATAGAGGCACAGCCCCTCGTCACGGATGTTGACTGCATATAATCTATTCATTTTAAAGTTGAATTTAATTGTATTATTATTTTTATATACAGTATATTGCCTAAAAAACATGAGCCAGGACTTCTCTGCATTAGCTGCTCTGCAAACAAAGGAAAGAGGGGATTTATGGTCCAGAGAGTTTATATTATAATTTGTTAATTTTTGATGAAAAGTAAAAGATAATCTGAATGAGGCATTCAGGCATTCAAAAACAGAAAGCATTTAGCTGTATAATGCAGCTCCTATTACAATTCTCAGTCTGCGTTCAGAAAACACCATTACCAGATACGCTGAACATTGCTATAAACTGACAGTAAAGAGGATAAAATTCTCTTTAGGTATAGATGTCTGAACTACTACTAACGTCAATGGAATCGTGCCTATTTACAAGAGAATTTCAATCCACTATCAAAAAAGGTGGCAGCAGAAAAAAAATACAGCTAAACAAACAAAAACCACACACAGAAACAACAGACTATAAATTATTAATATCCTTTAAAAGAATGATTTTTACTATAACTGCAAAATTAATTTTCCTTCAAAATAAAATAGAAGTAGTAATTACAATTACGGCTCAACTGCTCTTTTCTGGACCCAAAGTCTCTTTGGAGGTTCTGGGTTGGTAAAAAAGACATCTAGTGGTGCTTGCTGTACTTTTCCATCTGTAGGGAACATTAGGCACTCTAAGAAAAACCTGCTCAGAGCTAAGGAGGTATGATTTTATGTCCTCTGTGAAATTAAGGAAACACAACTAAAGGTATTTGATTACTATAAACTAATAAAATACTTTTTTTCCACATACAATATATGCTCATGTACACTTACTATAAAGATTTAGAACAACTGGAAATGTCTTAAGCTGCAAATCAGAACATTAAGAGTAGAAATACTGAGTCATGTCCTTTTGCCCTCCCAAAATCTTTATCTACTGTTTTTGAAGGATATCTCTAAATTCAAAACACAATAATCTATCCACATATCAGTAATTTTCTAAGTTACTAAGCACTTAATCAGGTAAAATATGTTGTTAGAAGTTCCATATCCTGACATGCTAGATTTATATCATTTCTTGAAAACACTGATAACATAGGATAGATGTTATTTTACATTAAAACTTAGTGCTTGATAGTAACCATTACTCAATTGTATTTATTGTAATAATAGAGCTAAACAAGTAATCATCACTATTGAATTTTATATGCAATACTAATCTCAAACTCACTTATAAGTCATTTAATCAGATTCCCAAATGAGTAACTATCCCAGGAAGGGAATCGCAACCACTACAAGAACCTCGTGACTAGTGAAACTGTTGAAATTTCAAAATCTGATTAAGTATTTTTAAAACTGAAACAGTTTTAAAAGTAACTCCACTATTAAATGAAAACATTGTGGGTCTGGTTCTGATCCCTCATGGTGAAAAACAATATTTCTTTAAACTGACTAAAATATATCCTCCAGATGAATTGTAAGAGGTAGTAAATTTCTTACCTTGCGATTATTACCATTAAGTAATTTCCTTTGAGCAAAATAGGAAAATATTGTATTTTCAAGAATTACGAAAGTAATAGAAATTTTTAAAACTGGAAGACAGAATGGGATCTAGTACAAAAAATATGATTTTAATAATAAAGCAACTATTCTTTCAGCATGTTCATACAATAGTTTTAAAATTCATCTTTAAAATTACTTTAAGATTTAATAATTATATGTAAGTGAAAATGAACGTGCAGTGTGCTGTGATAATGCCACTACTGGGTGATATCATCTGAGTCTATTACTCAGTAGAGCAGAGAAATATCAAGAAATAATTGGCCTGAAAACTCTCATTTTAATTGCTCTGCACAGCCCTGGAAAGCAAGTTTGATGCCTCTAATACCAAGGAACATATCCAATTCTGAAAATGAAGCAAAATGGATCAGGCTGGTCATAAAGAAATTATAAGCACTGAGCCAGGGTATGCTAAAGTACCTTCAAAACAAATGGGAACAATTTTACTATACCAAATGACAACAAAAGAAACAGCTCACATAGGCTTTTTTAGCATTAAAAGAATATTTAGACTCAGGAGCTGGATATGGGGAAGTTGTTCAAGGTTGGAAATCAAGGCTGGAGTAAATCAGGACAGCCATGAGATCTGGGGGAAGCAGCTGGTGGTGAGAAATACCAGAAGAGACTGGAGGCTTTTAGTCTACACAGAAAATTATCAGTATTCTGCTGCCTTCTAAACCACCGGAGTCACTACAGATAACTGAATGTGTCGCTATACATAGACGCATCTTTCCTAGTATCCCCTTCTTTGCCACATTTCCCCCCATCTCCAATCAACTTTCCACCTTAGAAAACAGGCTACAGTCAAAAGTCAATTTACATATACGCAGGTTTTATTTTATGTTCTTTAAAACTTTCTGTGAATTTTCCAAGATACAGTTTTAAGCGTCTGCTTAGTTTAAGCTCTGGAAAAAAATATTTTTCTCTTTTTTTCAGCTGTAATTTTGTATATACCATTACTTCCCACCTCCCCCAGGATCAGACTGATTTAAAAATACACCACAACCTCACTTCAGGGTGCTCAAAATTCTTTGTATTAGTTCTATCAAACTTTTCATAAAATGTCTAGTCTGTGGGAAAAAAGTACTTGGCCAATTTTCAGACAGTTAGCATCTCTGGGGTAATAAAGACATGTTTAAGTCAATCAGTTCTATAATGGAGAACTAGCATCAATAAGAACTTTAAGAGTGACTCTTGTCTCTTCATTTTAAATACCAGATCTGTCTAGAGACATAATTTTATTTCATTATATGTTGTTTGCCATGTCAGAATAAAAGTGTTAGCTGCAAAATAATAAATCTGGGACTGAGTGATTAATAAACGTGCTTTAGGTTTCACTGTGTGAAAAGTATTGTTGCAATTGTTTTTTCATCTCAGAGTGCCTGTTGTGTGAAAGCTTGTTTTGTGTGTCTAGAACCACTTATACAAAATGCATTTTTAACTACCATAGTTGATCATAAAGTGAAAGAGGGAGAAATAAAAAGATACATTATGCAAACAACCTTGAGATTTCTTTTTCTTAATACAAAAGACACCTATGTTTCTTTGCTCATTCACTGGATTCTACAGCATGGCATAAAGTTGATTTAAGAAACTTCATTTTAGACTCGTTTTTATTTTCTAAATGAAGGGACAGGTATTTTTTAAGCCTACTGGATAAAATATATTGGGTTTGGTGCTTTGGAAAAATAAAGGGAAAAGTGAATCCTGCCAGGATTAATAAATTACACTGGCATGGAAAAAGGACAGAACAATGCAGCTGACACCAGATTAACATCTGGGGTTAACTGCCAAAAACAATGCAATGCTTATTAGTATCCGACTGAAAAGCTCATCCTCTGTCCTGGGCCACATTTTTCATTTGCTTAAGCCAAACAGGCTCTTCATCAGCTTCTGTCTTGCCTTATGTTCTCATTTCCCTGGAAATGTATGGTAATGAAGGTCCTTCTAACAGATGTTCCTTTAGACTCATTAACTTCTGAATCTTGTTGTTCATTTTATCCACCAAAAGTTAGTTTATTAGAACAAACAATTATGGGAAAATAGAAAATCACAAAGAGCTTTCATCATGATACTTAAGTCCAGATACCAAGTGAATGTATGCAGATGCTAATAATTGTAAAGTACAATACTTAGAGATTGTCTTAAGTGATGAGGGAGTTCCCCGTGTCTCAAAAGACAAAGATATCCTGTGTGACTTCAAGCAAAACATCATAAATCATTGCTTAGCAAAGATTCAAATAGCAACTACCCTGGTTACTGACAATAACTAAAGGCACAAAGAACTTTGATCCTACTTGCCTGAAGGAAAGCTATTTACTGAGCTAAAATAACACTATAGGACTATAAAATAGTACTACAGCAACCAGCTTTGAGGAAAACATTAAAGTCTTGATGATTTCATGAAAAATGCATGAAATAAAGCCCTAAGAAGAATGAAACACAACTATGCACAGGATTTACTTTATGATACATAGAACATGATAAGTAGCAGACCTTATTTAAAATAGATAAAATTATTTTAATGTTTCACTTCTGTGGCAGAACAATTAATTTAGATTTAGCTGTTGAATTACTATATGAAATTCTCATAGAGGGATGGTACACTTTATTAAAAAAAAAAACAAAACAAACCAAACAAAAACCTGTAAAGATATGTCACTACTCTTCCATGTACAGACTCTAAACAGTTCAGTGTTGATAAAAATCCTGAGAGTTTTCTAATATTTTAATATAATAAATGAGTTTTAAGGAAAGGTAAAATTCTTCCCTAGCATGAATACTTTTAAAATCACATTTGTACTCCTATTAAATCTCAGATTAAAAAAATTGTACATGATCTTATTTGAAGACTGACAGCAACGTGAAGCCAATACCTACCTAAAAAAAGGAAAAGGTATCTTTTCTGACTAAGCTATGTAGTAGATTTTTAAAAAGTTATTACTTAAAAAACCCCACAGTTTTAAAATGTAACATGCCAACACATGAAATGCAGCTACAAAAGTAATATCTGTAACTTGCTTCAGCTCTTCTAATTAAAACCAACACTAGTCACAGTTTAAAGGTTCAAGTTCTAAAAGCACATACTGTCAGCCAGTAATTCTCGGGATTCTGCTCAGTAAGACATTGATGAGATGGGAAGAACAGTGTCGGGCTATATCAACAAAGATAAGCTATAACCTCTGGTGAAACTATTCCATGGACTTTTGAATCGATTGTCAGTCTGATGTTTTACCTGGAAATGCAAAATGAAAGAAAAAAATCTTTTCAACACATAATTTTACTAACTTCCTTTTCCACCACGTGCTTTGGTTTTATTTACCATCTGGAATATCCTCCAACTGTATGTACCTAACAGTTTTCTAATATTTTAATATGATAAATGAGTTTTAAGGAAATCCATCCTTAAGTTCAGAAGAAGCTACAGTACGCACTTCCACGCACCAGTGGGACAGCAGACTATTACATTTCTTTCAGGAGCAAATAGAAGTCTGTCAAAAGCAAGAAACAGTTTTATACATATTTGATAATCATGAGTAAAGATGAAAAATATCATACAGGCAAATGTCTGTGATGCATTTTGGAGTCATATAATTATTTCTGTATGCTTATGTCTTATTAAACAATCAGCTTATGGTTTGATTTACGCATTTACATGAGCTAAGCAGTCTTACCCTGAACAAGGCAGTACTGTATTATCCTCACTTACTAAGAATCGCATGCAGCAGCATTTCTCACTTGAATGAGGTAGAAAGAGATTGTGAGCCAGTTGCTTTCCTTTGAAATATACACACTGATGGCACAAAAATCCAAAATATTTTACTGTCTCAGTTGATCATCAGATAGCTGGTAAGATCGTTTGGTAGAGTTAAGACAAGCAAAACAAACGAGTACTGTGTCCTAGGGCCTAGTCATACTCTCTCAAGAGATCAAGTTCATGGAATTACAAAAATGTTATGCCTGCCAGTGGCACTGCTGTATGTGAATAGTGCTAAGAACCCACTCTTTCACCACCCCTGAAAATATTTGACACTTGCATTGACTACCCAATATTTGGTTATATGCAGCTGTCAAATATTTTTGCAGGGACAGTATAAGGATGACTTATTTCTAAGTATTTTGTCCCACCTTCTTTTCAGTTAAAATATAACAAGGTATTCACATTTCATAGTCATGAATAAAATCTTCGATCACAAAAAAATCAAACAGACCTCACTTTAAGGAGATTCTCATACTATTTAGTCAACTTCCCCTCAACTAACATATAGGAATTAGTTATAGTTATTTTCTCTGAGAATCATTCCAAACAATGCTTTACCTTTCTTTAGGAGGTGAAGGGTGTGTGAACAAAGAGCTAGGAAATCAAATTCTCTATAGTTTGTGGAAAGAAGACAATCAGTTAAGCTTTTACTTAACAAAAGTATTCACCAATTCTATGTATACACTTGCTGCAACTAACCCCTGATTTCAAAGAGGGACTGCTGCTTCCATTCTAAAACCCTCATTCACTTCCATGTGCATACGGACATTCTGCATTTTGGAGTATCGAACCTTCAGGTCCCATATCTCACCCATGTCTTATGTCATGGCTGTAAATTTTTGAATTTCATTTCTTTTTTCTTTGAAGAAACATAACTGACTATCTTTACAAGTGAATATTCATACCCACACCCATACACAATACTTTAGAATACATGAGGAAAAAGTAGAAATGAAGTTGTATCAAGAAATGAAGAAAAGGTGTTCAAATACAATCACACAAAATTACCACCAATTTAATCAAAATAATTGAGTTTTGTGATCCAATGGATATACAGAAGATGTTTTTCTTGGCAGTGCTTCTGGAGAATTGTTACAAAATGATGACTGTCTGATTAGCAACCCAAACTTTTAGGAACTATTTTGTGAATTAAAACAATGGAAACATACAAGTTGGACTGCAACTCTGAATATAAAATGTCTACAAAAGAAAACATCCGTATTGAGGCACTGTGTTGAAAATGACAGCATTCAGCTAATGGTAGCACCTTCAAGTACCATTTACAAGCCCCAGTTTGTTTCGTCAGCACTAGGTGTCTTACAGACACAGAAGAAAAAACCAAGTCCTGTCTCAAAGAGCTTGCAATACAGGCGTAAATCAAAAACAACAGGTGAATATCACAGGATCAAAAGTAGGTCAGTCATGGTTGGTAAATGGACAGTAGGTTGGCAGCGTTACCAGCATTGAGTCATGAAGGCATCACAGTAAAGTGGAGCTGACAAAGTACATTTAATGTAGAAAAACAATGTGACCAAGGAGTTGTTCAGAAGAAACTCCTGCTTTTTCTTATTGTAGGATAATTGTAGAAGTTATGAAAACATAATAAATGTACATATAAATATATATATATATAATTATTTCATATGTAATATATGAAAATATATAAGTGTACATATATATAGGGAATTCTTATTCTATTGAAAAATATCCTGCTCATTGCTCAAATGTAAGTGCCACTGATCAGCCCCCAGTCTTAAAAATACACAGAATAACAATTTAAACCAGCAAGACTAACTACCACTTAGCATGTGTATTGGTATACAAAATGGAGAAGAAAAACAGCTGTCTGCATTTTTTCACTTTAGAATCATCTTTTTATGCTGTGTTATGTATAGGGCAAATGTGCGTGTTAAATTTCATTTTCATGGATAAATGCGTAATATCAGCCATCAGGCTGTTAGCTTCACTGCCTTAAAAAACCAAAACATACCTCACTGATGGGTCAAAAAAAGGTAGGACTTTGTTAAAAATCAGGCTATGAAAAAAGACAGAAACTTCCTTCTGAGCACACTGTCTTTTGTAGGTAGGTATTGTGTTTGGTAAAATTCCAGACATTTAGCCCATCTGCATAATTTCTTTTCCTAGTTACAGAGTGCTTAAATAAAAATATACATTCTAGCTTCCAAAACAAAAAGCCAGAAACTTTCTCAACTAGTTAATTAAGCCAGAAACCTTGTAGAGGAATTTCTCCAATGCATGGTTTAAATGGAAATCATTTTAACGACAAAAGCAATCTTACGGATCAAATCAGATATTTTAAGGACTAATTTTGAACTATTTCTGATACTTGTATAAAACCACAAAGATTTCTGTAATTAATGATTGCTATGCCAAGGGAGAAATGAGTTCAGATTAAAGTCATTCTATTTATTGAATTGTATCATATTAAAAAAAAAAAGGTCATATCTTCTTACTGTTTTAAAATTGGCTGGTAAACAGGTGTAGCAGTAATAGGTTTAACCTCTGTCTAGTACTTCCTTTTGGTTATCTCTAATCACAGCTAAACCTTACTCCCTACTCATCTACTCGTCATGGGGGCTTTACAGATTGCCTTTCAAAGGCACACATATCAATCTCTCAGATTAGCTGCACGAGGAGTCCGGGTGCCTAACTTCAGAAAATTGGGATCACACTGCTAGAGGTTGGTACATCATCTGTGATGTCATGTTGTCTAATTTAGGCAGAAGCCAAGGTACTACAGTGCTGGCCCTGAGATAATTGCAATCAATACTAAAGATTCTAAGACTAAAACAAACAAAAAAAAGTAATTAACATGAATATAATTTAAAACATATTTCAAGAAGTATATTATCTCACAGTATACCATACCAGCAAGTAGTAGCTCACTATGTGATGTTTTGTAATGATATTAGATGCTACCGAGTCCTTTTATCAAATAATATTGTTATATGTTCACATGATAATTTACAAAATTAAGCATTAAAATAAACATTAAAAATCATACATACTCAAAAATAAAGTTTAATAGTTTTATAAAGTAAATCATTTGTAAATATTTACTTGGATAAAATTAATTGTTGACTAATTGTAAAGAAAATGCTAATGACATCCTTCAAACCAGGTGGCTGAACAGCAAGACCAGTACAGAAATGTAGGTTACTTAAAATGAAAGATTTTAATACAAAAGTATACATGAAGAAAATTCCATTAGCTCCAAAGAAGTAATTCCTGATGTACTTTGCTGCCTGACCTGATAAATCTGTGTTGTGTCAGTTTTCATTCAACAGTTAATATTTGACTACACTAAATTAAATTGCAGGATGATAACACACTCACAGATCTTCTTACCATTATATTTGCCTGTCTTAAAGCTGTGTATTTTCTCATAGTGAAAGCAAATAATTATTTGTCCATGGTTCAATCTCTATTTTGTACACATTCTTTATAGTGCCTATTCCTTCCAAAATATAGTGTGGATCGGAGCAAAACAGATCTTACCCTTTCCTGACAAATTCCATGAGTTGAAGACCCTATAGTAAAATAACACCACTCTTGAATATACAGCTCCTTCCAATATTTCTTCAAATATCTGTATATTATACAAAGCAGGAAGGAATTAGATGGTAGCTGTTAAAATAAATAGCTCAGCTACTATCTTGCTGCTTTGCTATTTGCCACATATATGCATGATACATTGATATGAACACAGGTTTGCAGAAACTGGGAATGAAAGTGCTTATCCTCACAGTAACTGGTTTCCATGCTGCAGAGCACACCCTCAAGGCAGTAAAGAACTTGTATTGAAGTGTTTAAGTCAATGTAAGGTCAAGTTATATGCATTTTAAGCCTGAAACTTAATGTTCTGTGTTTGATAATACCATCTTCATCCCATCTTGAACTGGGATCTGTACTTTAAAAATAAATTTAAAAAAAAAAAATACAATATGTCCATTTTTAATAGTGGCAACCAGCCACCTGCAGCCTGGGTGGATTATGGAAAGGCAGGTGGATTATGGAAAGGAAGAGCACAAGACACTACCTGGAAGAAAAAAATAACAACATAATATGACCCAGTAATTTGCTTTCATTGGTGACTTTGTAAAATGAAATGAGTAATTTGGCCATAACTATGTGAACAGATTTGGGCCTGGTGCTACTGTAACTGAAGCGTATATTTAGAGATATTCTGCTCATTCAAACAGAATATGCTTTAGAGAAAAAAGGTTGTGATTTCCAGTGGGGAATGCTTATTCCATGAAACTTCGGAAAATCACTAAATATGATAGAACAGATTACCTGTATAGTTTTGAATGCTCTTTACTTTCTATGAGGTGTTGGCTAGAATTACAGAATGTAAATCTGGAAGCCTCCCAGCTATTCTGCTGCCAGGGCACAGTAAAAAAAAAAAAAAAAAAAAACCTCTTAAAATCTTTATAAAAAAAATCGTTGTAGTAAAACATGAGACAACAAAGACCCTTCAGAAAACAAAACAAAACAAAAACAAACCACAAAAAACCCACAACAACCAGGTCTGCTACAAACTTTTTTCCTGAGGGGATACACAAAAAATATTTAAGAAAGAACAGCCTTTTTTCTTTTTTTAAAGAAGTAAAGGAAAAGAACTAGCTTTATCTTCTTCAGAGGAGAGACAGATTATGATTTATGTCTTAGAAGACCATTTTTCTTCCACTGAGAATGCTCACTTGCCACAACAAAGACGTTTAAAGCACAGACAGTTGGATGAGCAGTCTACAAAGATCTGTGTAGGTAACAGGACCTAAATCATGTAAGACTATTAAGGATCCACTGTGGCCCCTGCACTTCTACAAAAAATAATTGAAAAGCCAAGGGACTGCCCAAAGACTCAATGTCAGACAGCATCCTTAACCTGCGTAACAGCCACAGGGTAGCACTCTGCCTTTGCAGCAATACCCGAGTGCTCTCTGTGGCTTCAGGAAGAACAATAAATAAGGTCACTGCAATAATAAAACTAGCAGGTACATAAACTTGGATTAGTGTGGCAAAGTACAAATTCCAGTATAAAAAGTTTTACGTAACTCCCTAAATGCATGTCAAAAACCATTATTGTCCATCAAGCCTATTAGATGTCAGTGAATAAACTGAACCTTTGGTGAAGCTCCCTACAGATAAGAACAAATCTCAAGTTCCCAAATGATCAGTGTCTGCTTTTCCTAGTCGGAGCATTAGCTAGCTCATTGTCATCCAAATCCAATTTCACAGACACTCTGTGAAGGCGGAGACAAAGGAGACCTTCCACTGATAAAGTTTAATGAAAATAAATCACAGAGCCCCAGGTCATCAGCATACTGATGACAGTGAAGTCTACACTGTGTGCTCCCTTTCCTGGTGACATCATATTTTGTGTACGATAGCTTCCACTGGACCCTTGTGGAAAATCAATCTTTGGAGTGGAAAAAATCCTTCCAAAATTACCCTAAAATCTCAAAGAGAAACTAAGGATATCTATTTAAAGAAAACAATGTAACCCAGTGTGGACCACGGCCAGATAAGAGGAAGAATAAATATTGCAGTTATGTCTAGTGAATGCGTCACTGCTTCAGAACAGCAAGATCTGGATTCATGACCCTGTTCTTCTAAGGATATCTGATATACAGTCATGGATTATAAAAAAACACAGTGGAAGAGACTTCATGTAATACTGTTCTCTGGATTCTCTAAAACCAGATTGCACCTTGAATTGCAGAACTCAGAAGTTAACACAGGACTTTGCCCAAACCAAGCAGAGTGGAAAAAGTACTTCATGCCTTTTACAGATCTTATTTGTCAATATAGAACTTGCTTTCTGCCCGCCTTGGGCTTTATAACCAAGCAATACAGACAAGAATAACACAAATTGCTGACATGTAAGTTCCTAAAAACAACCCTTACACTCAACCAAATATAAACAATGCTATATTCAGACCTGAACCAAAGAATCAAGTAAATGCTAGAGCATTAGACTATGTTTGGCCATTATTATTTTACAATACTCCATAATCCTTGATATTTTTTAAAAAACCAGACATTCATATAAAATGTGAAATTAGTTCCTGAAACAGAGCACAGGTACCCTATCTACTTCTTCCTCATGTTCTTGAGAAGTGTGCAGCCCTTGAAGAGGACAGTGCTTTCCTACTACTCCCTAAACCCACTGAATGGGTAATAAAAGAGACAGAAGCAGCATGAATAAATATGAAAGCAAACTCAACAGCCTGCATGATAAGTTATACATCTATTATATATATATACACAAATGACCAGGTGAAATTGAATTAAATCTTAAGAAAATGGATGATGAGGCTAGCTCACAACCAAATGGCATATACTTTATTGCCACTGATGGGAGATGGAAAGTTTTTGCAGAAGCCCTCATATTAGTGATAAAATTCTGCTTTATGAAGAGAATATTTGGGGTCTCTAGTGCCTAGGCTACAACTTTTAAACCATAATGTAAAAGGTTCAGATAAGGATCACATGGTCCAATTATCAACTTCCTTATTCACGAATTAATCTATTTATGTGATATGTTAAAGTCGGAGTGAAAAGTGAAGTACCTTTAAATGCTTAATTACAATACTTGAAGGAATTTTATGTATATTTATATAAATTGATTATTCATTATTATAGATATCATCATAAATTCCTTATAAGTATGTGCTGGTTTTGGCTGGGATAGAGTTAATTTTCTTCATAGTAGCTAGTATGGGGCTATGTTTTGGATTTGTGCTGGAAACAGTGTTGATAACATAGAGATGTTTTAGTTACTGCTGAGCAGTGCTTACACACAGTCAAGGCCTTTTCTGCTCCTCACCCCATCCCACCAGCGAGGAGGCTGGGGGTGCACAAGAACCTGGGAGGGGACACGGCTGGGACAGCTGACCCCAACTGACCAATGGGCTATTCCATACCATATGACGTCATGCTCAGCATCTAAAGCTGGGGGAAGAAGAAGGAAGGGGGGAATGTTCAGAGTGATGGCGATTGTCTTCCCAAGTAACCGTTACACGTGATGGAGCCCTGCTTTCCTGGAGATGGCTGAACACCTGCCTGGCCATGGGAAGTAGTGAACGAATTCCTTGTTTTGCTTTGCTTGCGAGCGCGGCTTTTGCTTTACCTATTAAACTGTCTTTATCTCAACCCACGAGTTTTCTCACTTTTACTCTTCTGATTCCCCCATCCCGCCGGGGGGGAGTGAGCGAGCGGCTGTGTGGGGCTTAGTTGCCAGCTGGGGTTAAACTATGTCTTAAACCAAATATAAGTAGCATTAAAAATCCACATAATTCATTTTCAAATTCAGCAGCAAAACTCTTTTTTTATTCATATCAAATGTATCATTCCTCATTCTTGTTTAAATGGAAAACTTATGCTGTTCTTTTTTAAAGGAAATTATTTTTAGAACTGTCAGTACTTAATGCATGATGCCAAACCTTTGAAATAATAGTGCAGAAGTATTTTATATCTGGTATGATATGATTTTAATCAAGTGACGGCACTACCATCAGTATTTAAGATTAATCAAAAATCCCTGATACTGAAGACTAGGAAAGGTTCAGAAATTGAATTTACATTTGCTTTAATATTTCTTTATTTTGTCAATCAGATCCCACGTTAAATGTAACAGTTTGCTTAAACATTAGAGCAGGGTAATCTTCAAAGTTCATTTCAGTGTTACAGATATTAACATAAACCAGTTTGGTTTTCATTACACACTATTAAAAAAGCCCACAGGTGAACTAGATTCAGGGAATGTTGCAATTACATGCAATCACATAGCTTTCCCAAAGAAAACCTGAAGTCCTTATTCAATTTGATTAATCCTTACTCTTGTACATCTCCCACTGTAGCCCACTGCAATCTCAGGGTTTCAATTTCTATTTGAAAACAAGTAGCTACTATAAAAGAATTTATGCTTTTTGTAAACCACACGATCTGTCACTAAGAGGGGAGAAAAGGTAGAATGGCTATTGGGAAAGGTGTGGACTAAGTAACTGAAAACTGAGGGTTTGGGTTTTTTTTAATATCATGCTTCACTATTGGAATTGAAGATGACTTCATTTTTCCTAAGTCATCACCATTCAGTCCTGATAGCACTTACATCATCATATTTCCTACAGACATTTGGAAATACGTTAAGTTCTAGTGTCGCTGTGACAGAAGAACATGTGGAGAGTTTGCAGTATGAGGACAGGGGAAAGACTGTGCTGTTCTATACATAGTTTACTTAAACTAAATAAAGTCAAAGCACTACACACATGTGACAGAAGTGATACAGGTCAGAGGGAACAAGGGCTGTCTGCAAATAATCATCTTTATCTGACAACTGGAAACTAGATATTGAGCCAAAATGTCACATGACTTACTGTCATGTTCAAAGGTAATTCAAGTTCTTCAACTGCTGTTTAATTGAGTTTTCCTCACATATGGCAGCTAACTATATCAGGCTTATTCATGTTTATGAATTTACCTTAGAACTTTCTCTTAAAAAACCTGTATATTTCAAATATTCCCTTTTATTGTAATTATGTTATCATACATCCTGAAACACTGTTTTTAGTTTTTAGGGGCCCAGTGACCATTCTGGTTAAGAGAATACCTGTAGTCATGGAAAATGTCAATGCTATATTACTGTCTGAGAAACAAAGAAGAAACATCTGAGTTAAGATGGGATTTTCTGTAGGAAATTCTGGGCTCATTTCTCCCATGTGGTTTCTGCATAGAAGGAGGGAGGTTGAGACAATTTATATTGATTATATGCTAGAGGTAGTCAGGAACAAAACAGGCCATAAAGAATTGGTGAATCATTTACAGCCGATTCAGTCTAAGAATGGGAAACAATGTAGGCACTCGTACCGTATAGTTTTATGGCTGAGTTTCCTTTGTATTCTACAGAAAAAGGCAAGCTTCTCTACAGGGCAAGTCAAAACACCTGAATCCAGCTCCTGTTCTACATGAACTTCTAGGGGAGCCTCTCAGTCATCGCCAACTATAAAGTTAAAGAAAAACCCAACGCAAAAAACCTGCTAATACAATGACTTCCTACTTTCCCAGTTACTTTTTGAAAATGTATTTGTTTCTATTTGGGCTAGCCTGAGATGTCCCTAAGTCTCTCCTCTTTAAGTTATTCCAATTCATATCTATAATTAAATTATTCTTTGGAGAAAAAAAATGGAACTTAGCATCTCCCCCAGCTGATGAGGGCACTAGTCATCGCTTCCTGCTATTTGGTCCGATTAATATTTCCTCCCAGTGAAAAACGTTAACAAGACAGGCTCAGAGAGTGTGATGCTCCAGAATGTTCTAACTTAGCAATCAGGGCACTCTTTTAAGAAATGGAAAGTTTTATTTCCAGCTCTCTGCTCTAGATAAGACAAAGGAATAATTCTAATTGTGGTTTCCTATCTTACACATACGTATGTGCCTTAGGAATTAAAGAAGGCACATAATTTGGATGAAAGCTCCTCTTCCTCTGGACTATGAATGGCATCGAAGTCTAAGATTCTAATTTTTCATTTCCAAGTTTTCTTTGCTTTTATTAAAAGTACATGTCATGTTAAACTTGGCATTTAATTTCCCCTGATATTTTATAAAACTGAGAATCCTAGAGACAAAAAAGTCACTTGGGTTGGCCAAAATACATTTCTTCTCCATTTCTAGGACTGCCAATGAAAAACAGCAACAAAATTGACAATTTCAGTATTTCACAAAACTGTAGTTAAAAAGGACTGGAAGGATTAGTTCATCTGAGTTCTGGCTTTGCAAATACCAACAACACAGATTAAAATGCAACCACAGAACAGTGTGAGCATATTTAATAACTCTCACAATTCTGTTTCTCACTCATGTGGTCATCAGTTTTTATCTCGGCCACTGCAGCCTTCTCACTAGCCTTGACAAATGCAATCCTGGCCCACTTAGGTCTATTCACAGCATTTCTAGAGAGATCATTATCTTGTCATCACTTTGATCTTATCATCCCTTGCTTAACATCCTTTCACTGGCTCCTCAGTTTCCCCATCATATCACATACCTTTTACTTGTCTTCAATTTCAAAATCCTTTGCAATTTATTCTCTCCTGTCTAGCACTTCTCATATGCTATCATTACAGCTCCTGAGTCATTAATGCTGCCTTCTGAAATTAGAAGAACATTTGTACCCTCCCCTACACTCTCCCTTAGGCTACCCAAAACTTAGGCCGTTGTCAGCCTTCCCATCAGTCCTTAAAATTCAGCTCTGACACTACATCTCCAGAAAACTGGGTGAAAATAGGCCACTGATGTACTGAGCTGAATGAGTAGTATGGGCTTCCACACCGTCACAGTCTTATCCAATAGACCACCTTCCAGTGTGTTTCCACCTGTTCTTTTTTTGACTTCTTTGACTTGACTTTCCAAAAACTATTCCGTTTAAAAGCTCTGTCAGACACAAACCAAGTTAACACTGCAGATTCATATTTAAAAAACCAAACGCTGTGAGTGTTGACCACTTGGGAATCCCAGATACTGAGACTTCATTGACTCAGGAAATATTTAGTCTTTAAATTCCTTTAGTACCTTATATTCGTTGGCATGATTCAAGAATTGGCATGAAACGTGTGAAGGTTGGTACACTGCAGTAAGTTAAAACAAAAAATTCAAAACTAGAATGGGTTGTTTACGCAGAGATTGTTTTGAATTTTGTTTTTATTTTAGTGTGATGTCTGTACTTTAGCTCTGATGAATTTACTGTGTGACACCACAAAGAATAAATTATTTTATGCAACAATAGTAGAGGAGACTACAAGCAAGCTGAAATACTTACAAAATGAAAGCACTTATTTTCTAGTACCTGTAGTCGTACTAGAGGGCAGGACTTCCAGTCCACTAAGAGATATTCATTTAAATGCCTCGCAGTCACAAGTTCCCACGGCAGATCCTGCCCTTTAATAAAATCAAGTTATTCCTTTTAAAAGTTATTGGCATTTTATAGGCTGTTAAAAGGAACAGAGCTCAGAATGTTTATATTGCTCTGAGTCTCCCTGATTAGGTCCCATTCTGATAACCACCTGTCTGACAAAGCTTTGATTGAGTATGCATCTTCTGCAAATAATTCAATAGGAAACAAACATGTTACTCTTGTATTAAAAACAGAATGTGTACTGGGACCTAAGATTATTGGTCAGTGCAGGAATTTTCCAGGCATCTGGTCTGTGGCTCACATTGCATGCAGTGAATTATATCCCAGTAATTGAGAATGATGAATGATTTGACCCTCTTAAATATATAATGAGGGAAAAAAACAGCACAGTAAGAGCCAAGATTTAGGCAATTTTAGCCTCCAGGAAAAAACAGTTGTAACCCAACACCACCTACAAATCTCAGCGGGTGCTTTTGTTGGGTAGTATGTCATGTACTTTGGGTAATACATCTTGCATTGTGGGCAAGAAGAAACACTAATATTGATCTTCTACACGATGAAAAACCATATGTAATGTCAAAGAATTTAGAGGTTTACACACTAAGGTTAAAAAAACCACTTAATCTTTTGCTTGGGGATTTTTTTTTTCCTGCACAGGAATTTTATAAATCCCTGTAAAAGGCAGAAGTATTAAAATAAGTGTTACAAAAGACTGCTAAATTACTCTCATACAATTCAATGTCACAATGGCAAGATAATACCTCTTTCTGCACATACTTCTGTAATACTATGGTGACTTTACAAAAACATAAATTTAGCAGCATATCATGAAGTTAAAAGGCATGATAATTAGTAATTTCATGCTGGCATTTCACACTGGGATATCCTGCTGCGGTAAGAGACTGTCCGGGACCAACCTCCCATTCACATAGATACTGAAGTCAGAGGTCACCTTACTTCTGTTACAATTTGTCTCTCTTCCCAGCTGGCCACCCTCCTTCCTGCTGCACCGAGTGGAAACAGCAAAACAGCAGTCTCTTGTGAGACTTTGGAAAAGATGCTGTCTACAAAGCAGCAGAATTAAGTACACTGATGACAAGGCAGCTATGGAACTTCAGGGCATTGGCCTTGATTTATTATTTTGCAATACTAAATAGGAAGAGGGAAGAGGAGAGAAGGAAGTTCCTATACTGTCCTAAAATTTTTATTCAAAAATACCAGGGAACATTGTTGGGGAAATTTGGTTTGTATAGTGAGAGAGGGAATTGGAAGGCAGACAAATGATGACTTGATAAAAAGAAGAAAGCTAAAAGTGAAAAGAATTTAAAAATTACTAAGGTGAAACCACCCTGGCATTCTTGCTTCTTTTACCTATTTTGCTTATTTGGGCAACCAGTTGCTAAAAGTAGTTTCTGGTCAGTTTAACTGCTCTCCTTTGCCTGTGGTTCAGAGACATGCATGCTTAACACTGTAGAAGATGAGCACATGAACAGTCTGCATTTCTGTTTTGGCACAAGAACTAGATTAAATACGAATGGGGAGATCTCCTGCAGCTGGCAGAAGTGCTCACTCATTCCATCACTGCTGCAGAGATGTTACCACCAGCTCCAGGGTCCCATTTTTCAGAGCAGCAATTCAGATAATGCCTATTTGTAGCATTTTTACAGCTGAATGAGTTAACAAATCACAAAGCACTTGAATTACACAAGAAGTAGCAAAAACCAATCGGGTAGACACTTAATTTGCTACATCAGTATTGTGTGATGGGCTCCATTGTATGGACTCCATGCTGCTCCATGGCAGATAGAGTGTGCATTGAAAGCCCTACATTTGTGCTCTGAAAGACACTAGCTGCTTCCCATCTTCCATAACATCAGAACAGAGTTTTACTTTCAGAGTACTCACGAGCCAAGAACACACATCTCTGATACAGGCTGAGGGGGAAAGTGTTTCTCTGGATACCCAGACTCTACCTGCTGCTCAGGAAAACTATGTGTGGCAAACAAAGGAGGATTTGCCAAGGAAATATGTTCAGCTGTTAAACATGTACTCCAAAAGAAAAAGACAACACAAAATTTTACCAATATTTCTAAGTGCTGTGATAGATTTATGAAACTTATGAAAGCATATCCGTATTTTCAACACTGGGAGCCAGTTTCCACAACTGGAATGGTAGTTTTCTTCCAGAGCATTTTCTATTGTGCTAACAAAATCAAAACACAAGAAAAACAGAGAAAAGTCATCTTCTCTAAGACTACTTTTATTCAACAAGCTCTTATTATCTGTCATGGTAGCTTTTTCTTATAATTTCTAATTTGTAGTTGATTTACCTTTTTTTATAGTACATTTTACCTAAGTCTCTTGCAGTACACAGCTATTAGTGAGACAAAAATATGTCTCACTTTTCATTTTCTAGATGAGACAATTTTTTCTTTTCTGATTTTGAACCTTTGTGTCAATACCTTTCTTGTTCATCCCTTAAACCAGTTTTCTACACAAACATCTTAGTTCTTTCTTCCCAGCTACCCCTGACACGCATATCTGTAAAATACATTCAACACCTTTTTCCATATTGGTTTCAGGGCTGTAAACTCATCTCCATTTCCCAAAACTGCTTCTTGCAATGATTATAGAAAAATGATGAAAACAATGGTTTGAAAAGAGAGAGAAGAGATACAACAAATATTTTATTTACACTCTTGGAATGAAATTATGCATTTGTGTACCATCATATACCATTTTCCCCCTTATTTCCTCTTATTTTCCTCTTATTTTTTAGAATATGCATGTTTATGTGTTGCTATATAGTACCTGGCACCATGGAACTTTCAAAGAACAAGTGAGATACTTATTTACTAGCATAACACAAACGATGATTAAAACAAAACCGCTGGTTTTCTGTAAATGCTGTCTTTACATTCCCAAATCTGGTATCTCCAAGTGTTAAACTTAACTCTTAGAGACTAGCACTCCTGAGATATTGTTTACCAAAAGCTAGACATAAAATATCCAGATGAGTGTTACTATGCTTTCATCACACTATTTTGTCTAGTGTAAGATACCCTATTACAAAAGCAATACTGTCTAGCTATGAGAAAAGTAAGTCAGATGCTAACAAACAACACCAAACAAAAGCCAAAACAAAACCAACCACCTGGTAATTTACCCATTTGTGCATATTACCCAGAAGATTTTGTAATTCATAAATGAATGAGAAGCTACCAGAGTTCTCTTTGCTAAAGGCTTTTATGTTAATTGAGTTTGCTCTAAACATTTTCATATATCACATCAAGTATTCGATGAGGTGCCAAAGCACTTTGTTAACAAACTTATTTCCCAGATGTGGCTAAAGCAGGGACAGAAGGCTTGAATGTTCTAACATACCTAACAATTCAATTACAGTTATCTTATGGTGCCATCACATATTTTTCTTCAACAATCAAACAACCTCAGCTGGAAACTCCAAGCAATAACATAAATAAAGGACCATCTGGCAAGAATAATTAAGGAAGGCTGGAAATAAAACATTAATTAGTGCAGTAGTTCAAACGACCTTCAAAGGCCTTATTATGAAATTATATCCAAAACAGATAATCATTTATTTCATGTTACAGTTATATTTAACTAAGCATGAATAAATAATAATATCATTTTAGGATGCTATTACACTGTTATTGACTCAAACTGATTTTGAAATTGTCTTATTTTTCTATAACAATAAAATTAGAATGGAAAACAACCTACATCAGTTTAGAATGGCAGCCTTGGTTTTCCCCTGTTTCACATCAATGAGTCAGATGAATCAAGCTTGCCTCAAAATTTACATACTAGAAAGGAATAGAATGGTTTGCCAGGACAATATGCATGCAACTAATTGCTTTTAAATCATTTACATTTGTTGTCTTGATTTTGGAAGAAAAAGAATGGAAGTCTAGAATTACTTGCTTCCTGATCTATGAAATGAAATGAAATGCCAAATACTAAGGTTTCATAAAATCTCCTCTGTACAGAAATATATATTACCATCACAAACTCAGGGAAGATATCTTCTCATATTTTTCAAAATCTTTGCTACTTTTACTGATGATCTTAAGTTAGTTGCAATTAAAAGAAATCAACGTATTTCAACGTAATCTGCAGATAGGTAATGGCGGTCTCAAATGCCTTAATTATTCTCAAAGCAATACAACAGGAAAAAGATTCCTTGAAAATATAATATAACCAGGTTGTTCAAAAGGAAAAAAAAAAAAGTGCTCAGTATTTCCTGTGTTTCTGTGCCTTTTCCAAACTGCATTTAAAACATATGTATGAATTATTAAAGTTACATCTGTATATTTTCGGTGTTTGTTCTTTCAGTTGAGCATTATTGGAAAAATAAGCTAAGGCAAAGGATTTTAAAGAGGACTATAATTAAAATACATTAATTATTTTATTTTATTATTGTACAGAATTGCCATCCAGCCAATATGACTAGAGTCTTCATTATGTGGTGGAGTCACCTTCTCCTTATCCCCAGGCTACAGGACATCAAGCAACTGAATGAATTATCTTGGAGCACAGCCAATAGCACGTCCTCTAGTTACAAGCCAGACAATGACAAAGCTCCTGAAAGCCTCAGACATCATCTGGATAAGTAGGCACAGGGGACAAAATCTTCCTTAGGGAATCTGAAGACCAGATCCACTTACGAAGATCCATTACTAACAAAAGAACTACAGGAGTCCCCAATGCCACCCAAGGCCAAGGGAAGCTGGATGAGTTTTTACCGATATGCTATTGTTTCCACTATTGACTTGTGCCTAACACATGTTGTTCACAACACCAAATGATGCAAACAGTGAAAGTGCAATTCTAATGGTGATACTGAAGTCAGTAGTTTTACCCAAAAAGCCTTATTAGGATCACAGATACGTTGCTGATATGAGAAGATACTGCTTTTTAGACTGAGAAATTACGATGGGATAAACTAGCATGTGAGTTCACCACTGCAACAACTGTTTAGGAGGTAAGTATCTTACTACTAGACCCTGCTGTTGTTCTGTCTAAAAAATAATTGAATTATTGCAAAACTTGGGCCCACATAGTAGGAACGGAAAAAAAAAACCCACAGAGAGAAATAGCTGGCCCTATGTTACTTGCCAAACTATGTCAGTGGGACATCAGAAAGACAAATTAACAACAGCTAATGAGTAACTTTGCTGAGGGAAGGTGGAACACAGACAATATCCATCCATAGGGAAAGGTGCTGAAAGGAAGGAAGAAAGCTCAGCTACTTGGGAAAACAGGAGAAAGAAGGATCTAAAAATACAAAGGTCATAGGCAGGCAGTACTTACAACTACCTAAGGGACAGAGGGCAGAAATTATTAGGGAACAAAAGAAAGGTGAAAGGTCATGGGGCAGACTGTAATAAAGATAAAAAAGAAGGAGGTCTGGACTCAATACCAGCATGAGCTATAAACCAGTTGCAGGCTAGCGAGCTGGAAACAAACTTATAATGAGACAGGGAATACAGATCGGGAAAGTGGAGCTATTTCTCTGTAAGAGACTACCTAGTTAACATAGAGATCTCCACAGAGTTCTCTGATCACCTCCCTGTGCTAGCTGTAGAAGTGCATCTCTAGTCAGGATGCTTTAGACACTGTGATTCCGCACATGGGTAGGGGAAGGCAGATGGTCTGACAGTCTGTGCAATGATCTGAATGAGTCCAAGTTTCAAGATCAAGCAAAGGATAGTGAACAGGAGAGAGACTGGTGCTTTGTTGTTCCTAGCTCCTGGCCCGATGGCCGCATTGTTGTTTCTTCTGTGGAAGAGTAGAGGAGTTAGGTGTATGATATTCAAGTTTATGAAAGAAAAAAACTTATTTTCCAGCAAAAAGCTGAAGCTACATTAAAAAAAAAAACAATGCAGGATGGGCCAACATAACCATAAATATTTTTTCATTATTCTCATTGTCTTTAGTCCTTGCATCTCCCGAGTAGCCTTCCACAGTACTTAATTTCTTAGGAACTATGCAGGAGTTGAGGCAGTCATATCCTCCAAAGCCATTAGCTGAGACTGCAATAACAATCAAGGCTTTTGTGCCCCGTCAGTCCCCAAGAGTACTGCAAACAAAAGCTGTAACTCAAGTGCACCAGATACGTGTATGCCTCAAATGGGACGGACGTAGTGGTATCACATCTCAAAAACCTATCCCAAAAATATCCCAAATTGCTTCAGAGACATGTAACCATTCCTCTCCTTGCATATTCCACATACATTACTTAAGCCGTCTTTGTGGGTGGACGAATTTCAGACTGCAGAAACACTAAACAAAGGACTGACCTGACAAAGTCTGCTCTGCATCAGGAAGTCTGACCCACTGAATGATGTTACATAAAGCAATAAAAGATCATGCTGCAGCCTCGTGGGGGGACTCTCAAAGAATTTGCAAAAGAAGCCCACATTCAAATAGTCTTCTCATTTCACAGGATAGCCTCAGATGACAGGAATGAAAAAAGCGCTTCGATAATCTCACTCTTACCTAACTGAGGGGAGAGTATGGCATCTCATTGAGACTGGAAATCCATCAGATATTATGCATGGCCCTAGCTGTTATGTACCACTTCCCAGGAAAGAAGAAAACCTCAAAAATAAACCGTAAGATGGTAGTGAGGTACTATTATAGAGACACAAGGCATGCTTCTGATGAATTGGTGATGGTATTAATTCCATTGTAAATCTTACTAGGTTTTATGAAACATACAATAGCGTTTGTATGAAATATATTTCTGAGAATATGAAAAGAGCCTTTTCTGATTTTCAGCGAGTCTTTTTGGAAGGTGTTTTGGTATTTTTGTGGCCCTTCTAGTGAAAAAGGTAGAGAGATCCCTTGCTTGGAAGAAATCTGTAAAGAGCAACGCAGACTTCTCTTGAAGCTTCTGACTTTTTCAGAGATTTGCCAAGGGCCAAAAAAGAGCATATATTATTTTCTTAGAAGTGATAGATTAACAAAACTGTACTTTTTTTTCATGTGAAATAAGGACTTGTACAGTGAAAGGTTGCCTTTCAAATCTCTCTGGCCTAAACAAAATAAACAGCTTGAGTATCTATCATTAGCAAGTATAAGCTCTGCAGGAGATACAGCTCAAAACTTGGAGAGCTATGCTCTCCAATTAAAGCTAAGAAAATGCAGGAAAATAAAACAGAATAAATATTCCCTTAGGGAACTTTTCTGTGAAAAACTATTAAAAACAATTTTCACTAATAGTAAATTATATTGTCTGACTCATGGAAGAAAGGGTATTGTCAGAATGACACCTTTGGCCACACATACCAAGACAACACTGAAAGAAAACTCTTAAGATTTCTTTTTCTATCTTCTAGTCACCAGAGCCACCATTTTAGATGTTCAGTTTATGCTTCTCTCTCTCTTCCTTCTTACTCAAGGTCAACAACTTCTGGTTTTCGTGATTATGATTGTGAATTACAGGGAAAATTACGCCATCAGACTGCTTTTTTCCTCTGTCGCAAAACAGAAATTATTGACAATTCTAAGTTCTCTGTTGCACACTTATCTTCATATCTTTAAAACACATAATTATGAAAACAGAAACTTTAAAAAGAATCTTACTGATATAAAAAAATGCCTATTAGCCCTATGACAGTATTGGGGGTTTTTTATGTTTAGAACACAATCCAAAGTTATTAAATTCTGAGCCACATGAAATATTTGGAACAAACATTTTTTATAAACACATAATTTGGTTACATCTGAAAAAGACAAGCAAAACGCATACAAACGAAACCACAATTCTCTGCAAGCAAAATCAAACAAAACTATTATGAGACATGATAATCACTGGGGCTAGTATTATGACCTAACTTCAGAACAAACAGAAGTACATCAGCACAACTAAGGTTCTAGAGGAAAACTTTCAATCACTGATCCCTCATGAGTCAACACCATTCCTAGGAGAAGGAGCACACTCCTCACTCTGGAAAGATTGTCCATCTAGCTTTTCAATGAATGACAAAATAAATCCTCTATATAGAAGACAGACAATTTTATATCTATTGAAATTAAATAAACCCAATAGGAAACAATGGGCTTCTAAAAGGGACACACAGCCACACAGCAGGAAACACCACACGTAACTAGATAATTTACAATATATTGTCAATATAACTGTAGTGAATAAATAATGTAAATCAAAAGCATACAAAAAAAAAAAAAATTCTTACTTTATTCCCTGGAAAATAAACATCGAGCATAAAAACAAACCCAATTTTCTTCTTCAGTTTGATCACAAAGATGAACTATAACTTCTTTGAGTATCGTAGAAATATGTCCATTCACTCTAAAATTTCTTTCTCTGCAGTCACCTCTATATAAGGAAGACAGAGTGAATGGAGTAGTCTAATATGATACCAATAAAATTAAAACATACGTTAATTCATTTTTCTTATTCAAAAGATGATGGTTTGTGAAAATGCTAACATAAGCATTTCACAACATTCACTCAGTTCTGTTAGAAGAATATGAACTAGTAAAGCAAAGCCTAATGACTGGACCTAAAATGTGATACGGCTAAGGATTCTTTAGTGTGGGGACAGTAACTCCGTTAGGTTTGAGGATACTCAATTATATAAATTTTTCTATATACTATTTGCTTACTAACCAGGGGTCAATTAAAGTCATTGTTCCAAGATGATTTCTAGGAGCTATAAAAGACTGAGTTTAACTTCTAGGACAGTGGAAGTCAATCTAAATCCAAACACGTGTATCTCTAAGCCTTTGAACCATCCTGTTAATAGGTCACTGCTTAATATGGTTGATTGAATACCAGCAGTGTTATAGGAACTAATGAACTGCTTTTTGTGTTGCATGAAATGGAAAAATCTGTCTAGGTGAAGTCATTCAGAGAACAGCAATGATCATTTGCCAAAGATAATAAAAGTTGATGGTAATTATGGCATGCCATGCATCAAAAAATTGGATTTGTTAAATATGCTTCAATAGCTGAATTGTTTCAATAAACAGTACAAAGTGTTTTATGTATAACTTTTTCCTGACAAAACAACTATTAAGCATTTTTCACACTTTCATTTAACATCCACATTTCATTAGCAATGATCTAGTGACAGGAATACACTAAAGCTGCCATTTGTCAGAGCTGACCGTACATTGGAAAGAAGAGAAGCAGTGTTCTCCCATCTTTGCCCAGATTTAACCTGTGAACTGCAGTGTGTTATTTAAAAACACAGACTTTATTTTCTCCAGCTGTTAAACTGGAATGATAGACCTCATTTTTGTGTGGTACTTTGAGATATGTGAATGAAAAGTGAGACATACAAAATTCTTATTTTTCTTAATCTCTATATGATCTTATAATTTACTTGGGAAAAGAGAAGAGCCTCTCTTGTATGACAAATATATACACATAGATATAGATATAGGCACACACTATACTGTCATTATAAATTATATATGGTACAAGATGAAGTGTTCTATGTCAATTTTTGACCCAACTTTTGCCTCTACTGTTTCTGTCAGAGTTCCTCAACATACATCAGCAATGTTCTATTTTTTTAAACATTTTTCTCCTTTCCTTCTTACCCCTGCAGAAAGAAAGGAGATCCAAAATGAAACCAAAAGGTACTGGGAATTTTTCCTCTATTTACTAATTAATATTAAAAATGTTGATTTTTGAACTTCTGGAATTAAAAAAAATCTGTAAATATTTTCATGTTACTTTGATTTTGAGAGATTGATATCCTGACAAATCTCTCAAATGACAAATATTTCAATGTTCTTAAATATTTTAATATTCTAAAACAGGACTTCTGCATCTCTTCTTCAGTAATAAGTCAAATGGAGGTATCAGTAAAGTAACTCACAGGATAAAATTATGCAAATATATCAACATATTCTCAAAATATACTTTTAAAATACTGTAACTGAACTGAAATAATTGTACTCAAAATAACAAAAGTCATATAATTATCTACTACCCTAGCATAATATTTATTGCTTATGGTGTGACATAATTTCTAGTCTTTCCATGCATTTTTTTTTACCCTGGAAAGACAGTGAGGTGAAAATGGGGATTCTTTCACTCACATCCCAAAGGTCTTAAAATTTAAAAAAAAAAAAAAAAGTAAATTTTGTGGAACAAAATAAATAAGAAAAAATTTCTCATAATGGAAAATAATATAGTTCTATATTCTATTCACACACAAAATATCAAGATTTTTTTAGTTTAAAAGGGTCATGCATCCACCAATGGCAGGAAAATATTCAATAGGAATTAAATATGCAAACCACAGCTAGAACATACTGAGAAATTTTTAAAAATTAACTCAAGGCCAGATGCTTTAACAGAATATAGTCCAAAAACAAATAGCTTGGGCCAGGTCCCTGTTAACTGTGAGTATTCTAATTACTGAGACAGATGATGTTTCAAATGAATGTAAGCCACTTTGGCTGGGGTACAATTCCTAAATGTTGTATAATTTTATTATGCCTTTTTACATTTACAACAAACAGTGAACACTGAGGAAAATTCTACCAGAAGTAATGTCAAGTATTAAGTAATATAAAGTATTCCTATTGCAAAAACCATAACATACGCCTTGTGATACTGTACCTGGAGCACTGTCTCCAGTTTTGGACCAAAAGGCAAGGTTATTCTCCTCTGTTTGCCACCACTTTTTTTTTTTTTTTTTTTTTAATAGGTCTGCATTTTCTGGCTAAATAATTTACCATAATGAGGAACCCAACAGCTACATTGCTTTCAACAGGTAGATAGTATGGCCTAATTTACAGCGTTAGCTGGGATTCCAGGTTGTCCCTAATACAGACATACAGTCCAGCACAACTGTTTTTGATCACAGAGAGCTGAGTCTGCTCCTACTTAATGCCTCGTGTTTTTACAAAAGGTGCAGGATTCTTCCCCTTGGTCAGAAACATTATTGTTCTCCATTTCAGTGTTGGTCAGTAAAATGTTACTCACCCGCAGACACCATATTAACTTAACTGCTTAGACAATCAACAAGAACATACTTAAAATTACACTGAGAAGTAACTATTCCTAGCAATTTCCACTCAAATCATAAACTCTTGACACCAGGGAAATGCATTCTTCTGCCACAGGCAGGCAGTCATTACAGACTTCACTCATAAATGAATATGTAATATGGTGAATATTGGTCACAACAGTAGAGCTGGCATAACAACTACACATATGTACATCTTATAGATGGTCACTAACTTTGTCTTTTCCCAGTGAGACCAGACTGAAGATAACCACAGATTTCAACAGCAGCAAGAGAAAGAAACCACTTTCAGGGCTAGCATGCAAAGATGCTATGATCTCATTCTGGAATGTCATCTGTCAGTCCATTAACTTGAATGGAATCCATTCTTGAAGATGTTACAGTTTTCTGAGATCTTGGAATATCTTGGGTTTAGCCCTCTTTTACTTCTGAGTCCTAACGGCATGCTCGTGTTCAAATTAAACTTCTTAAAAATGCTTTACAAGCCTTTAAAAAGTATTTTTAATAACAATAAAGTATTCTATATGGAGCTGGAAAAAAGAAAGTAAATTACTATTCAGCAAGAAAAATGAATAGTGGGCATATTACCAGAAAACCCACTGGAGGATTTGTAAATGTGTAATTTGGCATGGGTATTCCTTCTGGCTGAAAGAGGTGATGGGCTGTCTCACATTAACGAAGGTACACGGATGGTGTGGTACCTTTCAGAGAATTCTGTACTGACAGAAATCTGCAAGTCAATAAACTACCCTAAAATTTCAAATTCAGTCTTCAGTCTTCACATTATTCCCTTTGTGAAACTTTTCAGAGTGGAGTAGCAGCCACATTCTTGTTATTATTACCTCATCTCATTTTCTATTGGGATTAAATCACTTACTCTAATGCTTTATGTTGATTGTTTTCAAGTAGCAGTGGAGTAACTGTATCACAACAGCCACAAATTTAATTCGGGTTTCTTACATTATTTGTTTGCATCAAAATTTGACATTGTCTCTTCTCATAACACATAATAAGCAATTGTTTCATAAACCAGAAACACAAAATATTTCATTAATTTTGTAGAAAAATTACCAGGGAGGCTAATATGTGTAGTTCATTAAAATGATGGGAGTAATCACTGTATGCAAAGGTAAGTAACTCTGCAAATCTGCAAATCAAAAATTTAGTTAATTCTAGTATTTTTAGTAAGTTATTTCCACAAATGGAAGTAAAGTTAAAACAAAATATATAAAAAGTAAAAAATCAACCATTTTCATGTATAATATATAAAGCCATGATCTCATATGGTCTGAGCTTTCGTTAACAGTCTCTAGCTACTTTTCCTGAACTTCGTATGTCTCATATATGATCACTCAATTCTTCTTATTGCAAGGAAATAGTTTTATATTCCTCATAATTCCACCAAAATTTAACTATTAAGGTAAACATTTTCCATATTTCCATATTTAACACTTCAGTCAAAGTGAATTTTTTTCAAGAGTACATAAATAATATCTCTTTAATATCTTCATCAATGACATAGACAGTGGGATCGAGTGCACCCTCAGCAAGTTTGCAGATGACACCAAGCCGAGTGGTGCGGTTGACACGCCTGAGGGATGGGATGCCATCCAGAGGGACCTGGACAAGCTCAAGAAGTGGGCCCGTATGAACCTCATGAGGTTCAACAAGGCCAAGTGCAAGGTCCTGCACCTGGGACGGGGCAACCCCTGGTATCAATACAGGCTGGGGGATGAAGGGATTGAGAGCAGCCCTGCTGAGAAGGCCTTGGGGGTACTGGTGGACAAAAAGCTGGACATGAGCCGACAATGTGCGCTCACAGCCCAGAAGGCCAACCATATCCTAGGCTGCACCAAAAGAAGTGTGGCCAGCAGGTCGAGGGAGGTGATTCTGCCCCTCTGCTCTGCTCTGCTGAGACCCCACCTGCAGTACTGCGTCCAGCTCTGGAGCCCTCAGCACAAGACAGACATGGACCTGTTGGAGGAGGTCCTGAGGAGGGCCACGAAAATGATTAGGGGGATGGAACGCTTCTCCTATGAAGAAAGGATATTAATATTATGACTTTTGCCTTTTTCATGAGAAAAAAATCAAAATCTGTGATCAGATAATAAAAGACTATTTTAACACAAATATGAAGGACATGAATTATGCATGAACTTGGGTAACCTACGTTTAGGACTTCTTAACTTTGCAATAATGTTCTTTGAAACTTTTGAGGTCTTCCAACATATGGGTCTATATTAAACTCTTGCTTTTTAGCACCTCTGCTTAGCAGTAAAACAGTAGTAGAGTGTCATGACTTTCAGGCCATGGCAATTCCTCTCTAATTAGATATAATTCCACAAAACAAAATAGTGACTACTTCGCTTGCCTATTACAAACAATACTTTCTTTCCTCTTTCACCCAATTTTCTTTCCAGAAAGGTGTGCCAAAAGACTCTCAAATCTGTATATGGGGGATAATACATAATCTTATAGAAATCTTAATGCATATCCCAGTTGACTTTGTTACTATGTTGCTGTAAAATTCTATTACTAAGACATCTTGATTTTCTTTTACTTGTGTTAACACTACATGTCACCAGGCAGAGTGAAATTTGCACTTTTGGAATGCACAATACTGGAGAAAATCAAGACCAGGGTAGCAGATAATGTTTCCCTCAGATAAGATCGATAGCAAGGATCCTCCGGAGCCCTGGCAGTATTCTAAAGTATGTCTAGTAATGGTTGCCAAGAAAAATACAAAGAGAGCATTCTCTTGCAGAGTAAATTCAGTGCAGAACACAACTCGCTCTCCTGGTGTATGCAGAATATTTTGCCCTCCCTCAGCCAGAGCCAGAATCAACACAAATAAACAGGTAGGGCAGCACAGAGAACGTGTGATAGCATCTAAAGTTGGAAAGTGGGGAAAAAAAATCTGTCTCTTAAAAGGCTTTCCTGAATGCCACATTTTATTATGAATGTAATTATTTATACTCTACAATACCTTTCTGTCAGAGATGTTTGTATGAATGGTTTTGAAGTCACAATTTTATCCGATTTATGCAAAATACATATGCTTGATTTTGATAAGTTAATTAACTCATTCTAATAGCTGAAAAGTTGTTGTCATTTCATTTGACTTTACTGAATCCTAGTGACATTGCTTGAGACCTGTTATGATGAGGAATCAGTTCTGATTTTTTGCTTATTTGTGTTTGCCTGCTATAAAGGCATACAAAAGTGAGAACTAAAACTTAGTCTCTGCTGTTCTACACTTCTTTTTTGGAAATGTATTTTAAATTATTATTTTTAATGCAAAGAATTTTATTTTGTAACTTTGCATTGTAATTCAATTCAAAGATATCCCAAGGTTTCAGAGTGAGTTACAGTGCAAGCCATCATATCCAATGATCCTAAAGAGCAGCTACAGACAGAACTAACTCCTCATAATAGGATGCTTCCCTAGTATCTCATATTGTGTCAAAGTAAATTCACATCATTAGTCTTAGTGCAGATAATCCATCCCATTCTGACTCTTAAACTTAATTCTGACAAACATCAATGCCAACACATTAAATCAGCTTGTGTCCACTGTTAGCACGAAGAAGAATCAATTTATCTTTTATAATACATTGGTAAAATACTAAAGATAATGAGTCAGATCCTCCTTGGTATAAACCATAGATGTATTTCTGTTAATCTAGAATCCTGCCGCATTTCTACTCGGAGAGCATTTTCATTACTGCATGCTTGTTAATGCTGGCAGATTTCAAAATATGATAATTTGATGAAACAGCTGTTTTCATGATTAACAGAAATCAAATTACATATACTGTATGTTGGTCTACAAAGGGACACTTGTGAAGCAACTTGTGTTAATTCACATGAAATAAGTCCCTGTTATGGCAGACATCCCATGTCAATTATCGTAAATCCAAAATACTGTGTAGCTTCTCAAAGCATCTTATGCAGTTCACCATGAAACAATGCAGTAGAGAACATTTCATCAAATCAGCTATTTAGAAATCTGTTTCTAAAATTTAGTCAACATTGGTCCCAGGGGAATATTTTTTTAATGCTCAAGTGATACTTCAGCTGAAGTTCATTATCTTTTATGCTTGCTTCCCTTCATTATTCAATGAAGGACTAACCAGTACATAAATACTTCATGCTGAATAACTTTTCAGTCATTTTTTCTCACAAGCAGTTTGTTCCTAATGCTGCCTAAATTACAAAAAGCGAAATTCATAATGTTACATACATTTTCTGTGTGAAAAAGTCTTTAGGAAAATACTGTTTCATTACCACTTAAATGGGCTAGCTTCATTATCTTGCATTGCTATTGGGGGGGGCGGGGAGAAACAAAAAAAACCCACAAAAAACAAACCACGAAAACAACCTTTTGAGAAACAAATTTGATTTTTTTTTCCCTATGGTGCTCTCAAGCTTTTTTTATTTGGGTTAAATTAAATGGAATGGTCAGGTCCAAATATAATGCTTATAAATAATAATATCAACTGACAACCTATCAGAAGGGATGATAGAGGATTGTGCAGGTGACTGTTTTTCGGCAAACTGGTAAGGCAAGAGGAGATGAATGAAGAATTCACAACTCACAGAAAAACTTTAAACAAGGAGGAGAAAGTTTTAAGAAATGAGATGAGCCTATGAGTGCACCAACTGCTTTGAGAATCAGAACAGAAAGAAGGGAAACTATTTGGAAATGCACACTGAGCACCAGCAGTACGAGGTGAAATACTAGATGTCATGAATAAAGGAAAGACAGATGTCAGACTATAGTATGACGGATTTTGAGTCTCAGGATGTGTACTTTGAGACAATCTGCATATCTAATTCAGTTTATTAGCTGGAAGTCATGAAGCAAATCATCAAATGATGTAATAAGTAATAAAAAAACCCATATAATGAATCTAAAGCTTAGAAGTTCCACTGCCCAGTAGGTCATGCCCCACATATCAGCTGTTTCACCAAGGTCTTTTCTAGCCAGCCCTGAAGTGAAGCTAGCCTTAAGCCATGCATAGCCCAAGTCATGCCTAGCACTCTAAATGAGAAGCACTGCTTTTCAAGCACATCTTTGCTTAAATTAGCTGATATACATTCTGTTATATAGTATTTCACTTCAGTACCCTAAGTATATCAAGAAAAAGCTATACCCTGGTATAAAACTATTTTCAGAGACGGCAAAATGATCACGTGTGGCAGGTGCACCCGCCCTGATGAGAGACTGGGGGCATCAGGACCACAGCATCCTTACTTTTCGCGCCCTTTCGCGCCTCTAGGGTGGCATGTGCCAACCGTCACGTACACACTTTAGGTGGCGTGTGCCAACTGTCACATACACACTTTTGGTCATGTATATACCTCAGGTGAGAAGTAAGAAAGTTAAGGCTCTCAGCCAATCAGAGTTGACCACAGGTCAGATTCGACTGGGGTATAAATGGAGCCCCACCAGAGGGCAAGTTGAGCTGGTCCTCCTTGGAGCAGCGGGTCTGCAGCCAGGGACTCTCCCATTGGGTCAGGATGCCGCCCAACGAAACTCCTCAAGGTTGAGAGCCCTCATCTTACAGGTGAGTGATTGTCCACATTTTGGTTCCTCATTTCTAAAGACGGCCATGTAGTATTAATTCCTTGTACATCATCCTGAACCTGTGGTTTACTGATGTTGTCAGAGTGTTAAATGATTCTGATGAACCTTATTTCTAGTTAGTTCTCTGCTAAACAACTTTGGTTTAAATAAAGTTTATTTTTCTGTCATCTGCCTAATTTGATTTTGTGAGCCTCCGTGACATCCTGTGATGCTGAGTGGTTACATTTACATCCTCCTGACTTCTTAAAACATAAAAAAAAGAGGCACTGAAGCCCAATTCACCTTTTAGGAAGGAGGCCTTAATTTAACTACTGTTGACTACAATGGTTTCAGAGAAGCATACAGCTTTGGAGAAAGAGAGTCCCACCTTCTAAGAGAAAAACATTGTATGAGACACATGGAAGCTATCTGGCCCTTGCTCTTCAGGATGTGTACACAATAAAAAGACATCACCTTGGGCTGAAATCAGTATCTCTGTGTACTCCATACATGCCTGATCATGGACAATGAAGAATAAAATCTTACATTGACTAAGTTTGTTATAAGCATGCCAGTGATCCCAACTGCCTTCTTCACCTGCCATGTCCACTTTCAGTGGTGCTTTAGAGACATTATTTCTTGTGACGGCACAGTGCTACGCGAGAGATATATCTCAAGTTAAAAATTAGACTGCCACAACCATGCAATATATGTGGTCCTATATTTCCTTAACCACACTGCAGTGACTCTGACCAATTAAAGTGCACACCATATACAATTCATTCAGATTCCCCTTGCACAAGTCATGAACTACCAGACTACTAGCACTATCATGAACTCTTAACGTGTAAAATGATGTAGTCTTTTTATGTTTAACCTGTTTATTACCTCAAATTCTGTGGTGACTGCAGAAAGCAAAGAAGCTGGCTTGGAAGCAAGATAAATGAAATATCTTCATTTCTATCACCCCAACTCATCTCATTTACATGTAAACAAACGAAAGCAAAGCAAGAATCATAGATTTTTGTTCAGTTACTGTACAATCTTTTCAGATGAACAGCAACCACCAGCACCCCCCCAACATACAGACTACATGTATACCATTGCACAAATACTTTGTGGAATCCCCCTCTACCCCAACCCCACTGCCAAACTTCTCACTGGCATATGCAAGCTTGGTCAGTGCCAACATAGTTAAAGAAAAGTCTCCCCTCAGTACAACAGCAAGCTGCTGTCCAGGATCATCTTGAGGAATTACTGAGTTAGATGGAGAACCAAATAATGAGAAATCAAAGGCTGTAGACACATATCTTTTTCCAGACGTGGTGACAGCCAACCAGGTCAATTGTCACCCTCTTTGCCAAAGATAATTAGCCCCAGGTTAGCTTAAATGATTGAAACAGTACGTCTTTGCTAGCCCAGATCATTTTGATTGAAATGGGCTAAGTGAGCCCTGGCAATTCATTCAGCACAGCTGAGGGATGATAACCTTCAGCAGACGGCAGTGATGAGCAGCTGGGGTTAGAAACAGGATTATAACCTTTTCCTCTGGCACAGCTGGATGAGAAAGAACAGATGTATTCACATCTGAAAGAGACCATCATACCTGAATGAAAAATCAATACTGTGTCCATTCCTAATCTGGATATCGATCAGTCAGCCACTCATTCTGTGTATTTGTGAAATAAGATCACAAATGTATCCTAAACTTTTCTCTGTTACACCTTCCAGGTGTGCCTAAAGTGTCAACAAGCATTTCAATTAATCCATGAATTCTTGCATGTCTTAAAAGTCACGCACATAATATATGTACCTGAGAGAAATTCCAGTATTGGTAAACAACACTTATTTTGCTTCTTTCAACCATGACATGACATGTAAGCTTTCAAGCATACAGCACTGAGTGTAAAACACTATAATTAAGAACTATATATTAGAAACAAAATTATTTTTGTGATCTCTTAGTAGTTCTCTTTCTGGTGTTACTCAGTTTATATTAGTCTGCTTATTTAACAGCTCAATCTCATGGACAATTAAACAATACTCACAGAGGTATACAAATGTCTGACCCAATCAGTTCCACCTTATTAAACTCTTCTTTCATTGTTTTGTTGCATCCTGAATTACACAGTCAATAAGTCTCCTCGATAGGTCTACACTTCTGAATACATTTTAGAAATAAAATCTCAAACTTGATAGATTTCATTATCAGATTAACTGCATTTGCTCTTTTAAATGTGAAACAAAAGTTGCAGGGTTTTTTCCAAGAACTTCCACAGTCTTTCCTTATTTCGTTTCTGCAGTGATATTAAAATTGCAGCACTAGAGATCTTGAAATCATTGCTGTCACTTCAGATGCTATCAGAGTTTATGGTAAGATACAAACTCACAGTCTTCCTAGCATCGGCTACAATGACAAAGTTATTTACTGCACTTTATGGAAGCACTGATCTCATTTTCCATATTCCTACCGAAAATTGGTGACATTCACTATCTTCCCAACCACCATGGCATGACATGCAAATCAGTTTGAAAACTGTGTCGTAATAGCTTGACAGTAACATAGACATTGATTCTTTCCAAAGGTAACAGCAGACAGAGACTAGAGAAGGCAACTTTTGCTTTCCCACACGAAAGCAATAATTTCTTTTAGTTTGTGTCAGTTCTACGGCAGACACAGAGACTTTCTTATTATATATTTATTTTGGCATAGTACATTTCTTTTCTGAATTAAGAATATCAAAATAAACTACATATACATCTGAGAATGTTATTTCAAATTAAATATCCTTGGTCATCATAAAAAAAAAAAACCTTAAAAACCAAGAAGCTTCAAAGCTACTTTCTCTTTTCATTATGAGTAAAGGGTCACTTGTTTAAATTAAAATAAAAACTACACCTAATCTTCTGATGTTTCGTATTTTGGGGACAATCACCTGAATATCTAGAATAAGAACCACTCAGCAAAGTGGTGAATTAAGTTCTTTATAACTTATCCTACGTTCCTCTCATTTTATACAGTAGATGAGTGATCTGAAATTTGTCAAAGGAAAGGGATAACTCTCGTATTTTGTTATAACAGCATGCATCAGTGACAGGTCATGCCTCTTTGCAGTAGAGACCTTTAAGTGATACTAAATGAAACTATTATATACATACCATATTTCAAGTGACTGCCAACATTAATGCATTGTTTCAGTAATAACCATGAATCTACTGTGACATATTTGGGCTATTTCTCTGTGCAGTTATAATAAACTTTTGTCCAAGAGCGTTTAAGTCTGTAGCGCTTATTATCCTTGTTGTGTGACCTAGAAGGGTCCTTGGCAATCAAAATTCTGACATAGAAGTTCACAGTTCAAATCTGCCTTTCAAGTTGTCCCTTGAGATTACTTGTACTGATCCCAAGTCTTTTTTGACAGCTGTGTTGAGGTTTCCTGATTATAAATTCCCATCTTCTAATCTTTTCACTGGAAAGGGCAGCTGCAAGTAATGGAAAGTTAATTGCAGCATATGACACAGATTCTCTAAAAGAATTGCAATCTGTGCTTAAAAAAACAATTTGGTGGCAATAATTTCAGTGTAAATCTCCAAGTGCTCAAGAGGTCTAAGTTGCTCCTAAACACTGCAGAGGGAGAAAAAATTAAAGTACATTTTATGGCATATAGGTCTCGGTAATTGTCATTGCATGGCAGGGTTTTATGTTACACCAGTGAAAATGAAATTGTTTCACACATAACCTGGCAGCCAATACATAGTTCCCTCACAAAAGGAGATCAACTCAAACTAACGACATCTACTGTTAATATATTCCAGTATTTTCCTTAGCAATATGACTGCAGAAGTTTGCAATGTTTAAAGCAGAATAGGTTATAATGTGGTATAATAAGGCAAAAACCAGAAAAATACTTACCTGTATTGACTATAAACATAATAGAAGACATACAAACTAATTGTAGTTATTTGGCAGTTGCAATTATTTTCAAGCAAGCTATGACAACTGTAACACAGACCTGTCAGCAGTTGTCCTACCTCGTGATGAGACACATCAGATCTCATAAACTAAGAAAATGCAAGAACAGATCAGTATGTGCATAAAATAAGAATGATGCATACTTTCAGAGAAGGTGACATTCTAATGCCTACATAAGGACCAAAGCAATGGCCCACCAAGGAGCTATTATAATGATCCAGTCTGACTTGATCCGTAACATACTTTAAAGAATTGCCCCCAGTAGTTTATGTATCAACCATACAACATTTATTTAGTGATAGAGAATCCCTGAAACCTTTGAGAAGTTATATTTCTCTTTATAGGATCTTGCTATACCATTTCCTGCTACATTAAAGACCTCACCTTAAAGCTGGTAATTTTCTCCCTAAAGAGGAGATAAACTTTAATCAGATCACCTCTTAACCTTCATTCTGTTAACTACATTGAGATCTTCAGTCTCTGTCTGTATAAGCATTTTTTCAAACCTCAGACAAATTCTTGTCTCTCTTCTGTTGATCCCTTTACAATTATCCAGCCAAAGAAATTTCAAATAAATATTTAAGTAAAGGAGCAAACATGGTAAATAGATTAATGGATTATAATAAAAGTAATTTGTAAGCTCATATATGCCATTGGTATCTTCTCTAAATGATTGTAAGTTTTATTGTAGGACTTCCGGGTTCAGGCCTAATATTACACACCTTCAGTTCATGCCCGTACAGCTTTTCAGGGTTTTCTGTTTTCATGTCAAATAGCAAGATACATAATGGACATTGGGTTGCTTTTCAATAAGCAAGACAAATGTTGAGGATAAGGGTAAAGTTTTCAGGGCTTAAAGCAGTTCAGTTCTTCAGCAAAATTTATACCTTAAACTAATCTTTGTAATCTCTATAGCAAACTTTTAAGTTATTCAGAAACTTCTGATGTCAACATCAGTTGATGTGTAGGTGAACTAACATACATTACAACCAAAAGCAAAAATATACCAAAATTCGTCAATCTTACTACCTTTTCAGGTCTCAATAGGCATCCATGCTTCCTTCTATGACATAAGCAAGAAATATATGCTTTTTTTTTTCCCTCAAATCTGTGAAGGGGCCTTTTGTTGGAAGCTGAAGTCCTGATCTTCATTGCCCTGGAGGTTAAAGTGATATACAAGGAGCCAAAACCTGTAACAAGTAAGGGCACATTTCCTTGTTCTTGTCCCACGTGAGTGCCCAGAAAACAAACTGACCAAGCAAGTTGCTGACTTTATGAGTCTCAGGTAGACTCTTTTTAAACTAGCATATGTACTAGACTATACATCATGTTTCAGTCTGGCCCCACTTCTCCTTCCCTTTTATACTCAGTACAGTTTAAAAAACAACAACAACAAACAAACAAACAAAACCCTTCCCCAAAACAGAGCAAGAAAATATGATGTCTTCCTCTCAAATCTTGCAACACAAGACAAAAGACAGATGATGAATAAAGACATCAGGAGAGTCACAACCCCTCACTGCCCCAAGAAATGCTATGGAGTTTAACACTTGGAAGTGAGAAGGATGCACAGTAGTAGAGAGCCCACTCAGAGGATCTCATCCACCTCAGCCCCAGTGGCACCATGATGCCTGTGCTGTACCTGGTTCATTTGCAGGTTTGGAGAGATGCCACCCAGGAGCTTCATGAATGCTGCTACTGCTACTCAGTCACAACCCACTGAGATGATTTCATCAGACCTTGTCAAAGATGTATACTCTTCAGAAAATACACAAAGCTTTTTCATCCCTATTGTGATTTAAAGATGGTTTTTGGTAACAATTTTCTCTCAGATTTTCAAAACTACTTTCTGAAATGGTTTTGTGTAAAGGATTTTTTCTATTGCATGATTTAAATTTTTTTTTTTCAAAAATAAAATGTTGCTAAAGTTTGCAGAGCTGTAGGTCTTTAATAGAAAATTGAAATATTTTTATGTATTTATTTAGATTAAAAAATAACTAAAAAGAAGCCTTTCCAAGGATCTAAACACCTCGATATGCCGTTAATAACGCAATTAGTCATACATCCTTTATGGCCCTATGATTTCAAGGGAACAGTCTAGGAGAAAAAAAGGTCTCAGGACAACAGTACAATAACAGCACATCTGTAAATTAGCAAGTATTTTTATTAGATAATTAGCAACTGAAAAAGTAGCACATGCAAGTATTCTAATGGAATAACTCACACTAGCATGTATTTAAATGGCATTCACAAAATAAGTCAAGAGCACCTGAGGTGTTAAAGCCCTAAAATTGCATATTTTAGCAAAACAGAAGAATAAGGCTAATGAGTTAGTTGTATATTATTCTTATATGCTTATAGTAATCCCTTAGCTAGCAAGTTTTAATTTTTTTCAAGGTCTTGTAAAAATTACCAGAATAAGTATTCGTCAGAGGTACCCCTTCAGTTATATCTTCAAATACCAGCAGGACTAATCCTCAGGTAAAATAGCAAAAGCTTAATGCTATCATATTTAATTTCAAAGGATTTGAACAAAGAAATAACTTCAGATGATTAAATCAGTTCATTTTGAAAGACAAATTGTTGTAGGGAAAAATTGCACTTGTTATAAAAGTTTGTTGTATTTCTCATAAATACCCAGGAATATTTCCATAAAATTATAGACATATTAAAGAAATTGGCCTTGCATTCTAGAACTCAACAATTAATAGTGAGTTGTTGAACAATACAGATGAGTTTCTTTGTACTGACCTTGAACAAGGAGTCACTGTGAAGTATCATCACTGCATTTATACCGTTAGTAGTGTAGGAAGACTATGTCCCTCACACTTCATCATGCATCACTGAACTGTAACAAACTCTGACAGGTATAGAGAGAATCTCTAAATATTATGACACTCTGCTAGTGACAGCTGGAAAAGAAAAGCTGGACACAATCACAGTTCTCACATTTACTGGAAAAGATGAGCAGCCATCCATAGCAACCATATTTCAGGAAACACTAACTAATAAATTTTAAATATTTTTAAATGTCTCATTTCCTGACATTTTAAAATGCAGAAAAGCATCAGTTACAATTGCAGAGGCTTTCACTGTCAGCAATTAGTCTTTGTGTCTTATGTATAACACTGTCACAGAAACCACTGCTAAAAAAACCAACCAAAAACCTAAAAATCTACAGCATTCAATAACCTTGCTCAATTATAAAACAACTCATGACAAAGGTCATTTGCCAAAGCAATAATATTTGCATAATAATTGCATATGAGGAATCAAGCTTGGAATGTCACAAAAGTATTCCAAGAGTACACTTTCTGCAAACTGAGTTTTCTCATTAACCGTAAGTATTTCTAAAGTAATTCAATTAAATATTCAGTTTAAAATCAGAAAATTACATTGAAGTGCTGCATCTTATAGAGATGACAAGTACACAAAGGAGGACTGCATCTTCCCACCAGTGCTAACTTTAGCTTACAACTCCCCTTTAATTATTTTGATGAGTGTGCATTTAATTCAAAGAATATAGTGTTGCAAATTCAAGCACTCTGTTCAAATATATATGCTTTGAGGTGTACAGCTACCTACTCTTCTGTAGTTTAGCAGAAGGACAGTTCTGCCTTGGTACCCAAAGAAATACTTTAATCTGTGGCCAAAATAACATGAAAATCTTATGCATTATAACTTTCCTTACAGTCAATCAGGTATGTGCTACATACATATGTTGAACCCAACATTCTCTTAAAAGCTGTTTTTTTTCTTGCATGGCAAAAAATAGAGCATTTCCTTCATAAAGAAGAATGTTTACTTCTAAAAAGGATTGTAAAACCACAATTTTATTCAGGAAAACAGAGTTTTAATGCAGCCATGCAATATGATATGAAATATTCCCAGGAATAAACTAGCACTCTGGAATAAACCAAATTCTTAATCACTACTAAGTGAGAAATGAGCACTCAAAAGGCTTCTATTTATGCTTTTAAATTTTTTTTAAATAAATACATTTTTGCATGTATGTAGATACACTTATAAACACATTATTCAGAAGTGATAGTAATTATGGGTATGTTGCTACTTTAACTGATCTTTGCAGCATCAGAAACAGCTTGGTTGTTTAATATTATCAATTCATTCTATTATATTATTAGATTTATTGCTTTTAACTATTTTGATAAAAGCTTAATTTCAAGGAGCATGTATGTGACTACAAATATTTCTGTTCCATCTTACCTAAAATGTTTTCCTGTAATTTACAACTATATTATACTAAACATTTTGCCAAAATGTTACATTTGGTACTTCATTCAAGTTTATTTTAGGCAGAACTTTTCCAAAGGATACCTTTCCTTATATTTTGTGACAACTTTTGGAAAAAAAAAAAAAAATGAACTGCTTCAGTTGTTCCTTTGATTATTATGTATATAAAAGGAGATACATTTCCTGAATGTTCTAATTCAACTTTTTGGCTCTCTCTTTACTCAACAGAAGTTGAAGCTAAACACTTCAAACTCAAATCTGACTTACTGACCTTGCCAAGAATGGCAAAACAGCTCACCTTTGAAGAAAATCAGTTCATTTTCATTAACTTATAAACATTTCCAGGCAGCACACATATGTTGACAGTACATTTCATACTACTTCAGGTGTGTGGTGCTTTTACTTATATCTATTTAAAATGCTGATCTGGATGCAGGAAAAGAAAAAATGGGATGGTTCATTTGATGCCTTTGGCAAAAAAATATATCTTAAGGGATATTTATTAGGAATGTTTCATCTCAGGTTTCCTGAACAACCATTTAATTTTTTTTTTCCCCCTCCTTTTCCCTTTTTCCACTAAGCCTTCCTTACTCGTTGGCAAATTAAGTGGGAAGGGAAGTAACAATAAAGTAACGGAGAGACAAATAAATCAAATACAGTAAAGGCAGCTGACAAAGTCAATACTGAATCTTTTCCAAGACCTTTCCTTTTCTTTAAGTTGGTAATACTAAACTTAAAATTCCTAACATGGGGTTCTCAAAAGTGTTCAGGATCCATCAACTTGAACAAATAGAGGTAGCTTAAAGTGAAAGAGAAGTGAAGAGTAGAACAGTAAAAGAGTGAAGAAGGATAGGAGGAGGTAAAAACACGTAGTACAGAGACCATACAAGGAAACAACAACATTCAGTAGATAGCACTCAGATCGTTACCTAAACTTGCTCACTGTATGTGCCATTTCATCTATGACTTATTACTGTCACACCTCTGTCTTCATCTGTAAAATGATATGATACCTACCTACTGGTGTAAAGTGCTTTGAGTCTTATGGTTTAAAAGTTCCTAAAGGAACGTTATTTATTGAGTCAACAAGAGATGATGAATATATACCAGACAGTTAACCCCCCCCAATTTTCAATTGCTTATTTATCTTCTCTATATGGATTAAACACTAAATGAGGGAATTGCAAACTTGTTGAGTGAATTCATAATAATTCAACAAACAGCAGCAGAACATGAACAGAACTGAATTTTTTTCAGACGCCATATGATAAATCTATGTGCTTGACTGCTTGGTCTGTAACAACGCTTTTAGCAATTAGATGGCCACATTCTTTTTAAGCAGATGGAACAGAGCTTAATGATACTTGAAACTGCCATATTAAAGGCATTTTTACGGTGACCACTTTTTTTCTTCACTTAGTGCAGTGGAAAATGGAGTTTGACAGAGATGACAGGTGATTTGAGGTTCATTTGAAAGTTGCAGTTAGTATTGTGTGTTCTTGGTTTTTAATTCCGAGTGCTTCTCCTAGACAAGAGGTCTTCAGAGAAGGAGAAGACTCTGGGTCCTAAATGAATTTAGCATTCCATTGTGGCAAAGACAAAAATAAAATGGCTTTATTTTCTTCTGAGGTTCCTAAAAAAATCCAACATCTTAATTTAAATTTTTTAGAATTAGAAATACTTAACAGTAGCTGTCTGATAATTTCCTTCCTTATTTCAGTTTTCAGCTTTTACATCCAATAAAGATGTAATGCTAATTTTCAAGATATATTTCTTGCATTTTGGGGTTGTATTTCACTCAAAGTAGGGGGAAAAAACAACAAGATTTTTCTTTTTTTTAAGTCTGACTATATATGTGTTAGAACTATTTGACTACCACACTTAAAATTCACATCACTGTGTACTGAAACTTTCTAAAAGGTGAGATCTGTATCACATTAAAGCTATGCTTGATACTACCCCTATAGTTAATGGTCTGTTAGATACTCTTTTATGTCCCTATTTCAGAGGGTTTATAACTTCAGGACAAAATTTTTTGCAATCTGAAACTAAGCATATAGAATAGCAGTCCAGAAAGAATTTTATTAGGCACATACTCAAACCTTCTATAAAACAGATTTTAAATAAAGAAATCTTTTTGTGCTCTTAGCTCAAAGCCAAGATTAAAAAGAATTTTTTGGCACCTATCTATAACAATTTTTTCACAGTAAAAATATTTCTAATATAAAAAATGACACTGCAGTATAATAAAGAAACATACCATTTTTGCTACGAAGAACTCAGTATGTATTGATTTTTGTTATTACCATTTAATTAAATGTTACAGCAGTGGTGAAAACTACAAAACAGAAATACAGTTTATATCCCAAATAATTTCTAACTCAAAAGAGGCACAGATGTCAAGTTCAAGATTTTTTACTGTAGGTCCAATTGTGAATAAATATCTTGGATGGAAGTGTTGCAGAACTGTCTACAGGAGCTGAGCAAAAAGGAGTTGGCAAGAGAGAGGGGAAAATATAAACTACCATTAGCGTTTTGGTCAAATGCAGTAGAGTGGTTTTGAAGCTAATGCCCCGTCATTCCCTCTTTCTGTCTTTGGCTAGGTTCACAGAGAAGTTTTTGTGAACTAAACTCTTTTTGGAGGAAATCAAGCAAGAAACTCTGTTTCATGTGTGCACCATAAATGCTACAATCCCAATGGGTCTGCGAGTGTCCTGAGCTATGGATGGTCCTTTGGAAAACTGAACCATACACAGGGTAGGAATGCGCAGGATGGGAAACCTGACTAAATCTGGTTGGAAATCTCCAGAACTCCATACAAAAGATATGTAGAAGCCTCAGCTGCTTCTGCTGGTGTACCCCAGGTGCTGAATTACTTTCTAACATAGACATAGCGTGCAATACTCAACCTTATTTAAAAAAGGTTCTTTAAGAGGCAGTACATTTGCATGCTATAACCGAGGTATGCAATCTGTATGCTTTGAGAGCTACCGGCTGTTGCAGTAAGTTAGTTGCTGCACCAACCGTAGTGTTGAGCCTTGCATCTTCTGCCCTGCTCCAAGCAGTTCAGCTGCCCATGCTCAAGGTCAGCTCTGACCTGGGGTAGCTGTGTGACCTGGGACCAGGCCTGGAAGAGAGCTGCGCTAGCCTGGGGCATCTGCCCCTGGTTTGGCAGCTGCACGTAAGCCCAGGATCTCGTCCTTCCTGAGCTAGGCTGTAGGTATGCCTGTGCCTGACCTTGCAGAGCCTGACCTTCCTTGCTGACTCAGCTTCATGGCTTGCCCCCTGCCACTGCAGGCTTGTTTGGTACTCACTGTGTGGTGGCTGAGCCCAATGGTGGTCACCAGCCCTAGTCTGCTCCTTTTGTGCCCGACCAGTACCATGAATGTCATCCTCAGCTTCCAGCTCATCTTCCCCTGCTGGGCAGCCCACTCCTGCTGCTCTTCCCTGATACCTCAACAGATTTACTATTTCAAGATGAAAAGACATTTCGGCTTGAGAATAATGCTAATTTAATCCATATTACTCAGGCTTTGGTAAAGTTTCCTCATTAAGTCATCAATCCTAAAACATGAAAGCAAATACCTAACCAGAGCTACCTAAAACAGTGGAATTGCCCGTGTTAGTAATGTTATATATGTTTACATGTGTCTGCATGACCAAGAAATATATTCTTAGGAAAAATTGCAAAACTTTTCTACAACATAAACTGAATTTCTACTTAGACCAGTAGAATGTATATTGTTACCTTAATATAGCATTGCTATTGCTAGTTCTTGCTAAAAGAAAAATATATATTAATCTTCCTTAATTTTATCATCACCATTGAACCAATATATAAAGCATTTCTCGGTATGCTGATTTTATTTTACCATAAGGATGCAAATGTCCCAAAAGCACTCTAACTTTCTGCAAAATGAAACAATGCATTGTTAGATAATAGGTCATTTGACGCAAATGTTTGTAAACCTCTATGTTATGCTGGAAAGTGTAATTTTTTTTAATGTGTCTGAAATAAGAATTATTTATGAAACATCCTGATCTTTTGAGTCACATAATGCAAGTGTGCACATTACTGACATTTATAGAGTTCAAACTACATAATCAGCTGGTTGACGTATCCATAATTATCATCATTATTTCAAAGAGTGTTTATTTTAATTGGATGGAATTTAGTGCTCCCTAAGGTGATAGAGTGGTCACAGGCTGGTCTTCTGAACATAAGTTTCAGTGGCACACAAGGATTTCTTTTGCTTTGTTGCAGAATGATGAGTCTAAAATATATTTGTCAACATTTTGTTGAATTGAAGCCTGAGAATGCTCCAAGCCTCTACTAAACTTTTTTTCATCAGAGACACAGAACTACATCTCTGGAATCAATAACAGCAGCTATTACTGTCATCCCTGTGGCTTCGAAGACGGGAGTCCTCCAGCGGGAGGACAGGAGTTCTCCTCTCAGCTCTGCCACTGACTGGTATTGATTGCTCTGTTCACTTAGAGCCCTTCGTATTGAAGAGATATTATTTCTCTTACCTACAAAACAGAAAGTTTTGGTTGCACAGTGTTCACTTCTGGCAGTGCTAGGATTACAACCTCAATTTCCAGTACAGCAGGTCCAAGTTTTGTTCACTTAGCCACTAAGAACAAACATTCCTCATTTATGAAGTTGTACTTAAGGCACTTGGATCACAGTACAGAGAGTTCCCTTTTGTACTAGTCAGAGTATTCCTACATGATGCAAGGAAAAACATATTAATGTATATGCAAAAGAAAAAAACCCAACAAGTTATTCAGTTAAATGTGAGTTTAGGAAGTCCCAGAGAAGCTGATTTAGCAACTATTTTTGTGCACGTTGTTAATTTTCAGCTGACAAGCAGCATTGAAACTTGGAGTGGCAAACGTTTGCAAAGCAGTATTTCTTTGTGTAGGTTTAGTGGGTATCTAAAGCTTTGCTTTGATATCTTTTGGAGACCTGAGCCCCACTTCAGGAAAATGAAATTAATCATGTATCCATTTAGACCTCAACATAAGCTGTTAATGGTTTAATTATGCTACTGTATAAAGCTTCCCTTCTTTCCCTTTCACTTTACTCCATCGCTCTAGCTTGTCCTTCTTCACACAAAAAACCCAACTAACCTATAGCTCTTTTTCTTCCACTTACAAAGATTTTTAAATACTTCCTTGTTAATAAACATATTGTTTGTTATGCTCAAATGAACATTGCTTTCAAGTATTTTCAAAGAAATAGAAAGCACATTTGGAAACTGTGAAATTATCAATTTCTATAGATACAATGTAAATCTGAATGCATTTGGGTAAAACACAAAACTTTTGGATTCATATGCCTTTATTCCTGTATGATAGTCCCACCATTCTTAGGCACAGATACAAAAACATCTCTTACTCGCAGTTCCCAGAGAAACAGAAGTGGAAGCAGGAGAGAGGAAAGATACGATAATAGATTTTTTTAAATTCTTCCATAACCCCTATAGCTTCATCACTCTTAAGCCTTCCTCAAATCCACAGGCCTTCTAAAATCTCTCCACGCCCACCCTACAAGGCCCCTCACATAACCCTCAGCTCCACTGTATGTTCCTAATACCTCCCAGGAGAACTCCTCCTCCTCCCTCCCGTGTTCCCTACCATTTTAGTTGGGCAAACGGCATATACTGCAGCCAGTGTGTGGTTGTGTTGAGTGGTTGGTGTTAGGGTTATACTGATGGTTTGGGTAACATATGTTCCCTAACTAGGGTGCCGGTTAGGCTACAGAACAGCTAAATGCTCAGCTCTCTTGGCTTTGCTCTCACAAATCTAGGCTTTCTTCCTCTAAGCTGTTGTCAGTTTTAACAAGACTTGGTAGAAACTGAGCACTTTTGGACATTGTATTATATTACCGAAGTAATCCAGTTGCAGTTGGAGGCTGGGTTCAGAAATTATTACTGACAGTCAGCAGACAGAGTATTTGCACAAGCGTATTTTTCAGGCCACTAAGCTAAAATGTGATATTGGAAGCTGTGGAACTGTTTTAAAGGAAGGAAAATGAGCATGGTTATGAATTGTGGTGGTTTTCAATATTGTGACAATGAAACTAAATGCCAGCTTTCTCTCTTTGTATTGCATTCAAAACTGCTCAGCTGAGAAGTGAACTTAGCAGTGGATGGCAAGCTGCTGTAATAGAAGCCTCACACTGCAAAAACTGTTGTTACTTTTTTGATGTTTCAGTTGTCTATCCAAATAAAATCATCTGGTGCGAATGTTCATGAGGAAGCATATGGTATGTAAATAAATATCAGGAGGCTTATGCTAAACAAACTTCTACTTTCTCTCTTCCGACCTTTCTTTCTTCCTTTCCAAATTGACCTTAAACATACTTGGAAGGAAAAACTGTTTCTCAGCCACGTGCTTATACATGATAAGAAACAATAAGGTCTAGTCCAGTGAGGTCAAGGTCTCCATTGCTTTTATGAGTGATAGTTAACATAAATAATACTTCCAGCCTCCTCACCTCTATATATCTTTTCCTAAGATGTAGATGACAGGAATGTGTTTAATTAATTGAGGAGAAACAAAAGAAGGCATACGGCACTGCAGGATTACGAGATCACTCAGAGGGTCCTTTCTTTGCTGTGTCCTCCCAATTGCTAGCAGACAGGGAGAAATTTAAACTTAGTGGATTCTTTCCCATCTACCCACCTGACTGACAGCCAGGAAGTTGTACAGGACTGCAAGGCTCTCTTAACTCAATTCAATGTTTCAGAGAGAGCTGATGCTAAACAGAGAGCTGAGATCTGTTTTTGACTGTCTACTATACTGCAGCTTTGAGGGAATTTGTTCTATTACCATTTTCGTTAGGCAGTATGGTGGTTGTAATATATGTCAGCTGGAGGTACCTTAAAAGTGATGCCTTACATTTCATATACTATATTGCTGCATGTTCAAAAGCTTTACAGGTTTGAGTTTAAGTAAAACACTATCTTCTGCATTATCTCAATGCCAAATCTGAGCAGGGTAAGAATAACTACATTTTGTCACTCTAAGGATGAGGGAGTCAACGTCAAATTAGCCTCTTGCTGCCCTGTTCTTTAAAAAAAGGAGGAGAAAGACTGTGCTGTGATGGAGAGCTGGAGGTGTCCTCAGAGTCAAGCTTACTGCCACTGGGGCAGAGTCTGGTACCAAACCTACTGATGGTTGCCTCACGTACCCTCACCCCTCATTTGGCAGCAGGTAGCCCCAGGCTTCCCAAGGACCTGAACAGGTACGCAGGAATTCTGCCAAGCAGCTGATTGCTAGCTCAGATGTAAATCTCTATGTTAAAGATGTTTAAAGTCAATTTCTTTAGCTTTCTGAATCTTCCAAATATTTAAATTTGGAGACCACAATTTAAAAAGAGTCTTTCTTATCAAGAACATACCATGCCTGTGCCAAATAATGCTGTTAATACATGTTCATTAGCCCATTAGAATAATTTTGTAAAAATAAGAGGTTTTGCTTTTCTCAGTGTTCATCCTTTCCTATAAGTCTAAAGGGATACATATAGACAAATAAACCAAACCAAAACAAAACAAAAAAAACCACAAAATAAAAACTGGTAATACATCTGATCACATGTGATTTCATTAGACTTACTTGAGAAATAAGATGGGTAAATCACCTATGCAACCATTATAGAATAGTTTGAAAGAACAATTGAGGCTACAGCTCATCCAAGTAACACAGACGTACTTCAGTTAGCTTTGAAGTTAATAATCAAGTTTTTCACAACACTATAGGTCAGCAGTATGGAAATTAAGTGAGCTGAAATAGCTAGCTGGTATTTAGGTAAATATTTTGGTAGCTATCCTTAATGAGCATCACAAGGCAGCAGCTCTACTCTTTGAAGACTTGGATTAACTCACCTAACTCAGCATACCAAAACCACCTTGCACAGGATTTGAGATGGAAAAAGACACAGATAAGGCTATAACAACATTCTGCAAAAAGGAAGATTTCACTCCCATTTTCTATCTATCTAAGGATATAACCTCAGGACAGGAATAAAGAAAAAGTCCAACAGTTTAATGAACTACTGACTAAATCACGCTGAGAGATTCTTTTTTACATGTAACGACAAGAAAATGTGGTCTTAGGGGGCCACACAGGACAGTGCTTCATCACATCATTGCACTTCCTCGTCTGAGTCACCTGGGAACGCACACACGTGCATTCAAGCTTCCAAAACCAAGAGAGTTCTTCATCCACTCAAGCGTTTCAATACAAGCAATACACTTCAAGATAACTGTGTTCAACATTAATTATGTGAATTAGAAATCTATCATTAAATTGTTGAAATAATTTAATGTATGAGAAACAAGATGAATCAGCTCACAGAAAATGTGAATCATAAATGTCACCTCTGGAAAAACACTGACTAATCTAATGCTTCTACTCAAGCCAGAAAAGATCCTGCTTAGGTTTACATCTTGGTGATTCATTTTGTGGAAGGAAAAATAATTGATTCTGCTCTTTCACAGAAATGCAGTATGTGCAGTGTCATCAGTACGTCAACAATTTACATTTGTTTTACTGCACAAAGGAGTTTCAAATCAATTTCAAAGGCTGTACATTTGAAAAGCAGCCAGCTGGCTATTCAGAACTTTGAATGTGGTTGCCTTTATGTTACCAAGCAAGTAGATAGACAACTGCATGTAAAGGAAATTTACAGCAGTTAATTAGCAAATGCCATTGTCCTGCTAAACAAAAATTAATTCCATATAGTTGGATACCACTCACCTTAACAGACCCTCTTCATGATACTTCTTTCATTAAAAGTCTACATATTTCTGTATCCTTTTAACATATTTGTTTGTTGAAAATCTGGCTTTCCGATGGCTATCTAAATGTGTCACGACGGGCAACATAAGCAACAAAATGCTTATTTTCTTTCAAATGCTGTAATAAGGCATTTGCTAAAGCCTGACAAAAGATTCAGAGAAATGTTTTATCCTGCAAGACATACTTATGGTATAGTGCAACTTCACGAAAAGAAAACAATTCAGTCTCAAATCAGTAGACCCATGGGGCTACAGCATGGGGCTACACCAAAATTAATAAGATGTGTCTCTTACTGCAGCTGTCTGATCTCCAGCTTTCATGATAATTTGTTTACTGCAGAACAATTTTTTTTTCTTCTTTGTTTTTTTTTTCCCCTCTTGGAAAATCCCAAGTGGATGAGGATGCTGCCAGGGAGTAAGCAGGCACACAATATGAGGGAAAGAAAAACAATCGTAAGGTCTACTAGAATGATATCTCTGTTCTTGCTGCTCTTCATTCATTGTAACTGGCCCAGGCTTTGGCCACCAGGTGCATCAAACAGCAGCGATATGTCTGAGGCCTTGTTCCAGGCTGGCTTTGAATCCCTTGGAGGTTTCATCTTCAGTCACTTATGTACCCATATATTTTTCAACAAGACAAACAGTATGTAGGATCTCAGTCAGAATAATATAAAGAAACTTGAAGAAGGTATAGGTTTTTAAACCTGCCCTTGCACTTATTTTTCATCTTTTGCACAGCATTTGGCTTCCAATGTCTCCTATCCTTCTCCGAGCTACCCAATCTCTCTCCCATAGTCCAAGGACAAACAGCACCTTCATTCTAACCAAGACAGGAACAGATTTCTGCAATCACTTTGTCCCTGACACCATATTCGAAAGCTCATTCACCTGCGCAGAAGACTTCACTTTCTAAAGGCAACAGTACCACAAGGGGCCAGGTTTCTGGCCTAGTCTGAAATTTGAATCCCTGAGTTCAAATCTTACATCAGAAGGCCTGGCATGTGGCTTTGTGATCAATCTGCATCTTTTCACAGTTCATGAGCAGTGGAACATGGCAGGTATAGTAGCAGACGTCACTGTACAACTAATAAACCAGTCTACTTCTTGACTGTCGAAGATCAAATTGCTAGGGAGGGTTACACTGCAGAGGTTACTAGTTGAGAACTAACTTCTCAAGAAAGTTGATGAACATAAAATGTTTTCTATCTAGGTGCAGAAAAAGATGTCCAATGTCATGTTAAACCATGTTCATATAAAACAGGAACGTATGTCAGACTCTTCATTAATCTGTCCTTTCTAGACTTAAAAAAGTATCTGAGAGTCAAAACTAAAGCAATTTGTCTGAGGCGGATCTAACATTGACTGTTAAATGTTATTGTGCTCCTTTTTTTATTACTATTTTTAATGCTGTTTCCAATACTCATATATGATTTTTCACCTTACTTATTTCCTTCTATATGTTCTCTTGTATTATCTATCCAGCTTGCTTCTTCCTTTATGTTTCTTTCTTTTAAGGCACAAGATGTAAGATTTAAACTTTCACAGTTTGGCCAAATGACAAAGGAGGAATGGAGTCAATAGTAATAATAAAAACAGGGCAGAAGAACAGGAGGTTTCCAAGGTATTCAAGATTTCAAACTGTATTCAAAAGAATACAATTAAATGTAATCAGATGAAACTAATACAAAAATAATATTATATTATGCATTATAAATATTATTAATAACTGTTATCAAGTTATTACTGTAATAAGAACACGCAACATAGAAACCTCGCATATGAACTTTTTTATAACAATTGGGGTTAGTAAGCTTTATTATTCTTTCTTTTTTATCTAACGTCCATGAAATTTTAAATAATGTAAGCAAATTATTTGTCATTTTTCTAGAAAAAAAGTGGAAAGGAAATGAGAAATCAGCATAGTTTAGCATCCAGACAATTTTATGATAGTAGAAAAATGCACCTGTGGGCACACATACATCCATATGCACAGGTTTACACAAGTGGCTTGGAAAATGGCATGCCCTGCGTAAAGCAACTATCTCAGTGAAGCCTTGCTTAGGTTCTAGATACTAAAGTTCACATTCATGACAGCTATTGCTACTACTAAAGGTAAGTATATGCAAGCTGGTAAGAACACGAAGTGATGAAAATGGGATGTTGAAAATACTAGTTACCCATACACTTACTGAGCTGGGATTATTAAAAAATCAAGTTATTAAACGAATGTGTGTTTTCAAGTTATATTAAAAATATGAACTTTCTAGCTCTTGTGAGGTGATGCATGACATGTACTAGCCTTGAATTTAAAGGTGAGGTATAAACTGCAAAAGTTGAAAATAAGGAAAAAAGAAAACCAAATTTATCCAAAACAAAATTCTGTTTGGCTCCCTTAAAAATATATTGACACATATATTACAGAATTTCTAATCCATCTAAAATGGCAAAAGTATTAATGCTTTTAATGGTTTTTCAGCCAGACTGCTTCATAAAACATAAAGAAGCACATTATGTTTGATCTTAGAAGCTGAAGAAATTTCAGAAGAATTGATTTTTTTATATTTGCAGTAATCTAGTCATTTTTAATGTTTCACCGTCAATAGATTAGCCAACATATAAAATCGATCTTTAATTCCATGACAGGAAAAGAATTCTTTGTTGCTTGCATAATTGCTGTAGAAACAGAAGCTATCCTAATAGCACCACTGAAATGGTAGGAATATAGCATATACTGAAACAAAGAAAACGTTGTTAAAAATGGATCATTTCCATTCTTTCGTTAGCACAGTGTTACTAAACTATGGCATCATTCTGCATTATACACAGGGTTGTTAGGAGAGTTATATGTCAAAAATAAAGAAACATAAGCATAGAAAATGAAGAATTCAAACTGAGGACAAATAGCAAAGGTCGGCATGAAAATAGGCAAAACCTCAGAGATCTAGCATTAGAACAGTGAGACAGAGGAAAAAAAAGAGTGAAAGTACAGGCCTGATTGTGACCATGATAAGCTCCGAGTGGCTCTGATGATACAAGCTTGTTTAACACGAAGAACAGAAGTGCAATTCATACGCCTGAATAAGCCAGCTAATCTTGTTAGGATATGCATTCATGTAAAATTAGTCTCCGCATCTCTGTCTGAAAGAAGCACTTAGACCTTTTTAATTTTTATAGCCTATGGCAGTAAACGATTGTAATCATTTAACAATCAGACTCTGCAATTCAGATCTGTTCTTAAGGCTGCTGTAGTCCACACTTCCAACCCAACAATGGTCAAACTGAACTCATTTGTTTTGACTCTCTATGTGCTATGTTTCACATTATTGGAATACATTTCTCTGTTAAAGCTTCCTGACAGAGATCTAGCACATACACTGCATCAGCTACAATTCTGTCCGTCGCATAAAAAGCCTGATAGGCCGTGGCAATGTAGAAAGCCTGCTGCCTGAAGTCGCAACATGATCACATAATTATTGACCACGTTCTCTTGACCTTTCTATTGCTAGTTCAGGGCCTTGTCTCATGATTATTCAATGATTCAGTTATAAAAGACTTCAGTACAAATTACACATTTTAAATAAAAACATTTATTCAAGAGCAGAATGTGTCACAGTAACTTAAAATAAAATCTGACTGGGGAATCTAAGTGTTTATTATCATAGTAGCTACGCTGCTGGGCTTTAGTAGATTATCTGGCCCATGAGATTCAGCAATGGGATGGGAAAAAAGTAAGTAGCTGAGTAAGCAAAATCTACCTTAAACTTTCAGAGAAACTTTAAACTAACAGTAGTGAAACAAACTAAAACCTTGCAAATTTTTATTAAACTAGGTTACTTTGCATGCTTTCAAGATATGAAGTAAATTATATTTGCCATTAGAACAGAGAATATTTCCTAACAGGAATAAAGCAAATTATAAATAGAAATCTGTATTATAAGTGTTATAAGCGCTCTTTTGTATACCCACTGTGGACACTAAGATACAGATAATTAGGATATGCAGGTTAATGTTGCTACTAATTTAAAGGAGCAGGTTAATACAATGTAAATTCTCACTAATGTTTCAAAGGGATAAAATTTTCTAAACTGATATACAATTTCTTTATTAAAAAAAACACAATGCGGGTCAGATGGGTGTCTCTTACAACACTGACCCCAATGGAAACCCAGGACAATCTACATCCACAGAAGCTGATGAAAGGATTCCTCAGTGAATCAGTGAAAGAGATCAATATTCCAACACAACAGAAAGACGTGAATTGTTCATTGAATATCCACACTTCCTTCGTCTACCCCCACTGAACCATGCTTCTTTATCCTCTACCCCACTTCTGTAGGCAGATATGGAGCATCTTTGTCAACCTGTGCCAGTACCACTCAACTATTATCTTCAAGATCTTCTTCTGGTCAGAGAGAAGTACCACAAACTTAATCTCCCCTAAATCCAAATGAACCACCACAGCTACATTTTCCATGTGCAACGGTTCCATTTGGTGGTTGTCTTCAGTCTGCTCTTGAAGTTTTTACTCTTTTCCACTGTTTGTTGAGGAAAATTTTAACAAATGTAAAATTGCTGCAGTGAGAGAGGAAGAGAGAGTAAAACTGAGGCTCCAAACATTTACGAAAATCTGACTGCATGGCAAATGGATGTATGATCAATAACACAGAGAGAGAGAGAAACACATTATACAAACACATTGAGAAATATTCCAGATGTCAGCAACACTAAGCCTCAGACGTCAGATAACAAATGCAAGAGTACGATCACGCTTTGATGTTCAGCTCTACTTTGGGCTGAAGATTGTTACTATTCTCTTTTTAGCAAATAATATTTGCTAATACAAATTTGAATACTGTGGGTTTTCCTATGGTATTTTACTAGTGACATAGAAAGTTAACTAAGTTAAAATTGGATGTTTCCTCACAAGTATTTATTCCTGAAGGTAAAATTGAGTTGAATGTGGCATAATTTTATATTTACATACTTCATATTACAAAAATATATATTATTTACAAGGCTTGTATTTCATTTTAGGTATTTCTTTCAAAATTTTTCTTGTGTAGCTTATAATGTGTTTTAGTTAGAAAGGAAAATGAATCTATAGAATCACCATTATATTGTTTTATGGAAGCAAAATTCAATAGATCTTATAGTCAAAAAGGTTTCACAGGAAAGGCAAAGCTGTTAAATCAGATGACTATCTAAAAAAACAGGTGAAATTAATGAAAAGCACTGTATAATATTTTAATAATAGATCCTGATGAATTTACATAGCAATATAAATGTTTCTAAAATATATTATGCCAGTTTACTCAGCAGTTTGATTTAATTCCAGATTCCTTCTGATCTTTCAGAGAAATAAGGGATGCCCCAGATGAATAAACAAGAGGATGTCCTAGAACCTTGATGTATGCAAGGAAATCACAGCAGCAAGTTAAACTATCTGTGATGGCTTTGATGCTGACAATGCCTTTCAGCAAAAGACTATCAAGACCACCGAGGAAATGCAGGCTAAGACCAATTCACAGCACTTGAAGCCCCAAAGTAAACCAGATTATAATGTCTCTATTATGATGAGATGAAATTTTTAGCATGCATTTACATTAAAAACAGATTAAGAATTTTTATTTATACTAACGGAAAGTACCTCACTGAAAGAGTGGTCAGGCCTTGGAACAGGCTGCCCAGGGAAGTGGTAGAGTCACCATCCTGGAAGTATTTAAAAGACGTGTAGATGAGGCGCTTAACGACATGGTTTAGTGGGCATGGTGGTGTTGGGTTGACAGTTGGACTTGATGATCTTAGAGGTCTTTTCCAACCTTAATGATTCTATGATTCTATGATTCTATAAGATTCTATCCCGTTCCAAGTCCGCTCTACTTATTGCAAGTGAAAAAACTATAAACACGTAAGTCATTGTTATGCATGTTGTGAGATGGACTTTGAAAATCTCTAAACAAGGTCTGCTTTTCCACTTTCAGGAATATTTATTCTACCAAAAGCTACAATATCCTGTATGATTAAGATCCTCCTACTTGGACAGAATAAAAGATGTAACACATAAACTACATTAAAGCAGAACTAATGAAGCTTTGACTCCTTTCAATTTGTGGGTTTTGTCCCCTGACTCTTCACCTTCCTTCACTCATAAGGATATCAAATTCCCTACGGTTTTCTTTGTCAGTCATGCTGTGCTTAGGGTCTGGTTATTCCATCTATGCACAGAGTGGTTCGCTGGTTAGTGACAAACATAACACGTGTAGGTGTGCTGGTCCCTCCCTCAATGAGAGAAATAGGATGGGTCTCTGTCCTCGAAGTTTGAGACTGTCACCGACAGCCTGCGTAATGATACCAGCTCACGTCTGCTGAACAGCAAAGGTCCGAACTGACAGACCCTGACCCTTACCACCGCTGTGCCGCTGGAAGCTACAAGACAGCTGGAACAGCCTACTGGCGTATAAAAGCCTCTCAGTATAAATCAGATGTTTTGTGCAAAAAGACCACTTTTTGGCTCTAATTATGAATGGAAATCTCTCTGCATATATCTCTGCTACGTGCATATACCACAGAAGATCTATGGAAATCACAGAATGGAAACCTTTAATTTATTGCCAAATACATTTGATATTAACATTTGATATTCAACATGTGAAACACATTCATCCAACAATTTGTGTTCTAATCTCACTGGCATTTGTTGCTCAGAAGGGGTAGAATTTCCAGATTTTGCTTTAACCATAAGAAACACCAGTATCCTAGACTTTCTGCCACCAGCATTCTTCTGCCTGTCTGGATTTATCAAAGAGTGCAAGCTGGTAGCAATATTCCACATATGTTCACTTTGTATAATCCTCAAAAAACAAAGGAGCTCAGATCTGCAGACAAAGCGAACATAATTCTTGCATAGACCATTTGCAGTATTTCCTCTTCGTAGGTAGTAAGAGGAAACACTGGCTTTGCTTACAGAATTTTAACAATCTTCAGTAAAATCTGAATCATAATCTTATATTTTTTGTATATTTAAAGCATGTTTTTGATCTATAGAAAACTATATAAAATAGCAAAAGCAATAGTCCCAGCACAAAGATATACAGATTTACAGTGATATATTAATCTTCAGTTTTTCTCAACCTGAGACAATAGAATTATATTCAAGGATAAGCTGACATACCATGTATCTAAATCTCTATACTGTGTATCTGTCTCTAAACCCAAGAAGTACTACAAGTTATGCTGTCTCAAAACACATGAAATATCCTAAACATAAATACAAGGCAACTATTTATGTTTATGACATTACTAATCAAAAATAAATAAATTGCAAAATCAACACAGCCACTAAAAGAACAACAGCAACATTAGAGACAGCCACATCAGCATATGCCAATTGGGGAGGCACACAGGAAAGGTGAGAGTGCACCTGTGTGAGCATGAAAGAATTGGCAAGGCATCTTGGCTGCAAGCGACCGTAATCTGATTCCTGTAAAATATAACTGCATAGGTTTGCTTTACCTAACATTGAGCAAAAAATGGTAGCTGCCTTTATAAGAATTCAAACAATGTAAAAAATGTAACTGTCATCCTCCATGAGCAAATAGTGAAAGTGGGCATTTAGCTATGAGCAAGCAGAATTTATCAGCAAGTTTTCAACTAAAATACGTTGGAAAAAATGCCTCTTTGTACAATATATGAAATGTGAATCATGAGTTTGAAAAAAAAAAAATCAAAGCAACATCATTGAAAATAACAACCATTTTATCCTAACAGATGGCCAGGTGGCAATATAATGCTTTGTTAACTTTGTAGCAAGGGCACAAAATGTTTTTGCTTTTCTAATCATCTGAAAAAACAACCCTCCCCCACAAACCCAAAATCTATGAGCTATTTGTATATCAGTGTTCATCTGCTGGGTAGAATTGTTATTATTCACACACCTCTTATTAAGGTACATTTTATGAAACTTAGATGATGACATTTCATTCAACTACAATAAAGGTACGAAGAGTACTGTAACAGTTATTGTCCTGCCTAACAATGAAAAATGTGATCATTTTCAATGATGTCAGTGTTCTGTTTTTATAGCATTGTTATTTAAAGTATGTCTGGTATTGATGTGAAAGGTGATGAGGACATCAGTCCAGATAACGGGGCAGAATCCAACTCTTACTTAAGTCACCAGGACCTCATAAATTTATTTTAATTAATTTTGGACAAAAAGTACTATACATAATTCTCTGTGCTATGAAAAACTCAAACAAACTTGGTACAGTTGTGGGCAGTTGATAAAAGAAACTGAATAAAGGGACTTGAACACTGATTGCAAAGCAAATTCACTGGGAATTGTAGCTAAATATCTCTGCGGCCTTTGATACATCCCATTTTAAGGGTAAACAAGTCTTTAGTTTTCAGTGATGTCAAGTTTTGAGGGTTTAAAGATTGTGTATCCAAAACTATTCTTTTTTAAGAGCTACAACCCGAAATATTATCTGATACAGACTAAGTCTATTTCACTGTACTAAAAGAAAAATGTGAATTAGTACTAAACATAAAATGTTAAGTACATCAAAATATCTGAAAGTTGTGAAATATGTGACAAATATGCATAGATTTCATTTTAAAGGTTTTAAATCAGAACAAACACATACCAAAAGTAATACAGAACAGCACAAAATATCGCTTCAGGTGTTAAAATACTTCACTGGTAACTTTCATTTGCACTCTTTTAAAAATGCCGTGTTATGAAAAAACAAAATGATCTCCAAGGTACACTGTAAAAACATTCTGAACCTCTGTATGACCAGACAAAAGTTCTCAATCAAAGATACCAAAAAACCCCAACAACTTAAAGCAATACCAGTGATCATTATTGCCTGTTTTCTTTGTGTAACCCACATTAAATTCAACATATAAAGACTGGGAATCATGCCAATTACATAAAATATATAGGGTATGTATGGTTGTAATTGTAAAATGAAACAATTTAACTATGAAGACTTTTCAGATTTTTTTTGTTATACTGATGAATAAAATTATTCTACAGTGGCAGAATTTGCCACAGAACTTAGTCCCCTGACTAAGTTGTGTTTCAGACCTGTACTCCCAAAATTCATTAAAAAAAGGATAAGAACACACACAAAAGATGAAAACAATATTAATAGAGTCAAAGTAGCAAATGGCAACTTTAAAATCTAATATGAAGGGGGAGCTGACTCTCTCCCAAGCTATTGAACATTTACTGGATACAGTATGCAGTGAAATCGAACCAGCCTTGATACTAAATTCAGAATACAACCTGGTTTTGGATATTAATACTCTTTTCCAAGAAAAACAAATGAGCATATGGAACAGAGAAAGTTCTAAGGGTAAGGGTGTAAAAGAGTGAACATTCCAGTTCTCCATTTACCATGTCGTCTAACATAGCCAAGTAATATCCTCAAGAACCCAACTCTTTCAATAGTTCCTACTATAGAAGCTGAAAGTTGTATGAGTATTTATTGGTATTTTTGCAGCCCTTCAGTCCACTCCTTTTGTGGCATCTTTCTTGGGGGGTAAAGGGCTTATTTTGTGTGGGGGGGTTTAACATACGGAATACCCTTATATGTATATACAGACAGAGATACAAGGGTAAGCAGTTATGATGAGAAACTTGCATCATACATTACTCTCAATTTATGCTGCTTCCTATAATACAGGGGAATTCCTATGCTATAATTTTAGGAATCTAAATCAAGTTTCAGGCCTCAGTGGAAAGAAGCACGCTACTTCAGAGGGCAATGTGAGCCTCCTGCCAGCCCCAGCTGGCCCTTTACTTTTGCAAATGCACTCTTTCTATGTGTAGGACAGTCACTGAGACACCATGATGGCAGATACATTTATACATTCAAGCGGCTTAAGTTGCAGGAGCAAATAACTGTGGAAAAAATATGTAGGTAATGACCTATAAATTCACCCCAAACATCAAACAAAATCATGGGATGAGAGTTTTCTGCATTTTCTCCTTCACCTCAAAAAAATGCATTGACTTGAAAGAAACAATCTTAACTTGCTAGCTATGTCTGAAATTCATGTTAGTAGATTGCAACTTGTTTTTTCTTATTTAAGCCATGTATTACAGTTTGCTTTTTCAGTTTCTGCATTGCTTCATATTCTGCTATATATGTACCACTAATGAGGAGACAACTTTTTAAATTAAAAGCATTAATAAAATGCTGCTTGTAGTTATTTTTAAATTAAAAAAATGTCAAATGTAAATAACCATCTGGGGATCCAAATAGTTATTCCTTTTATTTCAGAAAGCTTCCAGCAAATAAAATATTTCTGGAGAATTAAAGGTATAATCCTCTACTAATGCACTGACAGATACTTTATGATGTTTGTGCTATATTGATATCTGCTACCTTTTTTGATAGTATATGTTTTTAAGCCATTCATACCCCTGTTATAAAATAACATAATCACATCCACCTGATGTAAATCTCTTCCTTTTGGAACTTGTTTGTATTTCCTTTTATGCCCACCCTTTGAGTGGATACTAAACCATGGCTTGCCCAACTGCTTGGCATAAATGAAACTGGGAAATATCATTCCTTGTGGTCATACTCAACCCTTAGGTTGATCCCCGTGGATGAGGAGAGCCCTAAATGTTCATGTCCAAATTTAGAGAGGTTGATTCCTCAGTTTCCCATTTCCCTTCTTGCATTGGCCCTGGGTAGTGAGGCAAGTGCTTTCCTGGGACAAGACAATAATATTATGCTGCTGCATTCTCTCTTCTTCATTACACCAAGTGGCACTGTCCCTTCTGTCCTCTTAAACCTTTTGTATGGTGATTTTGACAGTCAAGAGGTAGTTTAATCTTTAATGATTATTATGTACCAGCAATGCATTCAGGCAAAAGCAGTGCTTTCTCTAAGGAGTCATCAATCTAGAGAAATCATTTTGACAACTGAGTTCAAGTGTAACAGCCAAAAGGCAGAGGCCTAACCTTTTAGAAATGCCAGTTTTAACAAAAACACAACACAGCTGAGGTGTGTTTCATAAGAGCATATTCAAGTACTAGCAAAATAGAAAAGACAACTAATGATGAATAACAGAAGGGAGAAACTGATGTATGGGATGTGAGAGGGAAAAAGAACAGGGGAAAAATCAAAGATAACAGCTCTACAATCAAAATCAGGAGGACAAGGGAAGAAAGATATAAGATGAATTAATACACTTATTACAACTTCTTCCCATATTTTCTGGTAGAGACTAATATTATGAGAAAATGAATATAACTGAACAAGTTTGTCACTTACTTGGAGAGGCTTCTCATGAAAAAGCTTTGCCATAGCTAATTTTTTCTTCTGGAAGCTCTCTGAATAAGTGGTGGATAGCATGTGCATTTGTGTATTTGTGTAACAAAATACTAGGTATAACTCAATTACAACTAAACATGAAAGAAGTGATGTTATAGCATGATGATAAAAATAAAGCAATATTTCTAGAGAATGCGAACATTATTTAAAAAAAAAAAATTATGCAGTTGAAAACTTACACTGTTCCTCTTGTCTAAAATCATGGCAACAATCTTCAGGGTAAGTGTCAGGACCCTGAGGGCACTAAGACGTCTTAATTGCCATGGACCTGCTGACTGGATGGATTTGGACCCATTTTTGGGGCCTTGTCTCCAGCCCTGTGTCTGGCCCTGCGCCATTTTTCACCTGACTGGATACCTTGGATGGCCCTTGGATTTGGCTCACTGCTGGGGCCATCAATGGACCCCACCAGGTTCTGCCCCTGCGGGATAGTGCCAGGTGGGTGAGGGCACTTCCCACGCTGGGGTCACCCCCAGCTTCCCTTCCCTTGGGGTATTTATGGCTCCCTGGCAGTAAGTCAGTGGCCAACTGTTTTTAGTGTGATTGTGCCAATTTGTTTTTTTCAGGAACACTCTTTGTCCCAGCGTCCAGATAAGCCCCAGCCGTGCCTAACTAGCCGTCAAAGGCATCCCCCATGAAGCAATAAACACTGAACAGATAGTGCCAGAATAATCTACAGGTGTAAATATTACTGACACAATCACCATAATAAATGTCCCCAGATAGCTGTAACCTTTTCCCTTGAATGTCTAACTGATTATCCACACAAAACTCAAAACAACCATCCTCAGCCTGTTTTTACCTTCAAGGTTGCCACTTCTGTTTCAGCAGAATTTGAACACGCCAAAGCTTGCCCATGCTTTCCAGCAGTTGTGCAGTAAAGCACATCCCTTTATTCACACAAAGGTAATACAGTTAATAGTGTATATTTAAGTATGAACATTAAGGCAGCGACACAGCTTTTTCTTTCCGGGAGAATGACATTTGATACCAATATCATGGAAAGACAATAAACATGGAATTTTTTAAAAACTGCTTTTCACTATTATTTTCTATTGATTAAAAGATTAAATACAAACACAACACCACTCCGTCAAGGATGAGTTTCCATTTTGAATAAAAATATGATTATAACTCCCTAAGACACCGGGAAGATGTATTTTCTTCCTTATCTAACCAGTGGGTCCCAATGCATATAGATGCTACACAATCTCTTCAGAGATTTGTACTAAGTATGCTGGCCTCACACACATCTAACAATGACCTGCTGCAAGACATGATTGTACTTGAATTTGCACAAGTTCCTACTTCGTTGTTATCACAAGCGCCAGCCATTCAACATCAAAGGCACCTTCACTTAGGATTCAACAAACATTTATCTTGAAGAAGAAATTCTACAAGTCCATTAATGAGACATATTAAATATGCTCAACAGCTAAAATGGGAATGAAACTCTCCAGAACCTCAGAACTTTATTCATTATTGTCAAAATCACATAAGCACCACTTGACAAACTTTTATGTGAGTATGGGGGGACAGTGTCACAGTGTAATTTTTTTGAGCCAAAACATTATTCTAATTTAATCAGACAAAATAACCCTGCTTATCATTTGATTCACTGTCTTTCATAAACAATTTTACTTTCTTACCTTTTCCCTTTGTTCACTTAATTGCTGGATTGTTTTAAGAATGTATGAAGATCAAAAGCTGATGTTATGGCACTTTGAGGTGTGAAAATCAAAGACAATCATAAATAAAACATGATAAAAAAATACAGCTTTTTGCCCTCCAAAACCAAAAATTTTATTTTTAGAATACATTTTTTCCCTGCTTAAAATAAAACTAATGTTTGCGAGTGGTGTGAACTACAAAATGTATTGGATTCTTCAAAGCAATCACACCCACGTGATTGAAAGCATAGCCGAGGTAGGTACAGAACAGCTACAATATGAAGTCACCATGCACATTTTACCATATTGCAGCACTTGCGTATCTCAACATTTTTCAAAGGCTAGAAGGCTTACATACAATATCACGATGGGGCATAACACCATCTAGATTAGAGCCAGTCAAATAATTTTAAAGGCCAAAGTTTTAACCCCACTAAATCAATAGGAAATCTGATAATAGCTTCTATAGGGTTTCCCTTCTAGCAATTTTATCTATCCAAAATTTTAGTCTGCCTCCTAGCACATCTAGAAAAAGCATTAAATGTAGGTGCAGTTATGCCTGCATATGCCTTATTTGCTCATTACCCATTTGTGCCATGTTATTATGGTAAACCAGAAAAATACAGATACTTTCTGTTCACGATATTACAAGCTACCTCATCCCACAAGGCAGAACTAACTGGCAATAACTAATACTTTATTCAGAAGACTGTTTACCTATAGTTTGAAAATCTCTATTGTATCTGATTTCTTTATGACAGTAATATGGGGGCACTGATGAGCAGATAAAGCTAGCTCTTAACATGAACTCTAGGGAAAATACTGCCCTGAGTGAAATTGGGAAGAGTTTTCATACAGGAACAAATGTGTGAACCAAGTCAATGTTTTTCATATGAAATGTAAAAAATGCAATTGATTTCCTACAAATACCTCTAACATATCTTTGACAGACTTCAGCTTCAAGTAGGTTCTTCAACTGATGGGTAGCAGTCCAGTAAATACTGCTTTTGAAATTAATTGCATCCCAAACTGCTAACAGAGGGCCAAGTCGCATTGAGGGACTAAGCCTACAAGGAGCGGAATCTCTGATCAGAGGAACGTTTTGTGAACACTTACACTACTCTCCCACCGGAGGACACTGAGCAAAATGGTATGAAAGTGCTGCATGACAACTGGTTGCCTGAGGCCTCCCTCCATTATGGGGAGAAAAACAAAGCTAGTATTTTCAGACAGATATATCCTGCAGCTCATGTTGGAAAGAATCAAACAAGAGAAGAAAGGAATTAAAAAAACCCACAAACAGACAATAGTTCCCTTGCTCTTGGAGTGAGAAGTCCCATAAACTATGAACATCTGTACCGGATGTAGGAACACTGCAGGATTGAGCAGTAAATGGGCACTTACAGAGCTTAAGAATTGGGATGCAATGAAAAAGAAAGCCAATGCTCAAGCTGGTAGCAGAAATAGTATCCCATAAAATATTTGGATTAAAGAAAGATCCTTCAAAGATAGCAGAAACTTTTAAAAATTATGATATCAAACTGACCTGAGTGAGATGCTCACAAAATAGAGGGATATAAACTCTTCTTCGTAACTCTTAGCTATAAATGAGAATTTTATACGGGTTGACAGTGAATCTTTGACTGTATCAGCTACTTGAAAAACCTATTTACTGCTGGGATGTTACTCTATATTTCTTAATACCCTATTTTGCTAGCAATCCAGCTAAATCACCTTATTTCTTTATGTTAGAAATATATAGTTACTTGCCTCTTCCATCAAAAAAGTTTAATCTAAATGAAGCTGCTTACCTTCCACTAAAACTGAGATTTTTCAGCCTGTATATAAACATCTTTGTCAAAAAAGGTGTTTGGTAATGGCTTCTATGCCATAGTATTATTTCCAATTAATAACAGCCTTGTAAGTAGACATACAAAAACCAAAATAAAAAGCAAATTGTAGGTCTTATTCATTTGTTATTTGCATGCATTTCGATTGGTAAAACAATTTAAAGCAATTTAATAAAGCTATAATTTAGCTCTTGTGTCACACTGTGCTTGATCCAAATTTTTTACCCAAAACCACTTTTTAGGCACAAAAAACATGGAAAAACTCATAGCATATTCAAATACTGATGATGTTCCAAACGCTATATTTCAACAACACAAATGTCCTAAATGAACACTATATTCATTTTAATTACAATTTGCATTTCAAAGCATTTTTGCTCAAATTGTATGACTTTATGTAATTTGTATCAATGATTCAAGATAAAAGGAAAGCCAAAGGTTACATGTAAATTATTCATTTTATAAAGGAAGAACGTATGCTTAAATTATGTCAGCTTCATGTTAGCAAACAACAAGCCATTCTGAAAGTAGTGGAAATATAATATATTGTCCATCTGCAGGATAGATAAATTATCTGTCACAGGATACAGAAAAGCAAGAAGAATGACTCACAAAGATGCAGTATTCTAAGATGCAAATTCTTAATTTGATAAGAATTCTGCACATGTGCTAAACAGTGCTGTCGTAAAAATGTGTACGTGTATTTTAAAATACTGGTGAAATTGGTTCAGCTAAAGAAGAACTAGAATAATTGCAAAAATATGTATTACAGAAAAAAAAAAACACCCAACAAAAACTTGCTCTATTTCTGACCTGTGTATGGTTTTCAATTTTAATCTCCAATAAGTTATCTTGTCTTGCTTGCCACTTTTACATAGAAGCCAGTAGAATTGCACAATGAAAGGGATATCAGGTACAGAACAATTAATCCAGCTCAAATCATGAAATCAAAAAATACAAATAGTAGATTAAGTGAAAAAAAAAATCACAGGGTGGCTCAATCAATCAGTTGGATGAAGATCAGGGATATGAACTTAAGTGGTATAAAATGTATGGAGCTAGTTTTGACCCTAATCTTCTAATATCTGCGATTTTGCAAGTTTTAACCATGGTACACAACATCAATAACATCAAAGGCTGCATTTATGCATACAAGATTTATAAAGAAGAAAGCTGCCATTTAAAAGCCTTTTCAATGGAAAAACAACTGAACTTCTGGATAACTACTTGCCTTTATCATCATTTGGGACACAATTTTGTCATGAAAGTATACATATCAAATTCATGTAGATTTTAAAATAGTCTTTAATGAGGAAGTCCAGGTACTATTACAGCACTATTACAGATATATGATGCTGTAATTTCATATCACCTAGCTGTAGGCAGTCTAAGAGAAGTTATGGATGCCCCATCCCTGGAAGTGTTCAAGGTCAGGTTGGACAGGGCTTTGAGCAACCTGCTCCACTGAAAGATGTCCCTGCCCATGGCAGCAGGGGTTGGACTAGGTGATCTTTAAAGGTCCCTTCCAACCCAAACCACTCTGTGATTCTATGATAAATAAAAATGTTACTGATATGTACAAAATACCTCTCCCTGACTTCAACATGATGTGTTTTTTTTAATCATAAGATCATATGGTTAAAAGAGACCTCAGGAGGCTGTCAAGAGACTATCCACCCCCCTGCAAAGCCATATCTGTCTTCTACTTTCTGTCCTATATTTGCCTACCCCTATCTTAAAGGCTTTCAATGACAGAGAGACTCTGGAATCTCTAAGACAATCTATTCCAGAACTACACTACCATAATCATTATAATTTATTCTTTTTCATTGTGTCACCTGAATGTTCTTTGCTGCAACACAGGCACCTCACTTCTTATCCTTTCTATGACAGATACAGCAAATGCATTATTCCATTCTCTACCTTCAAGGCTGTTATCATATCTCTCCACATTCCTCTTTTACACTATACAACAATAGACAGCCATACTTTCCATCTGCTCTCCTCTGAACATTTGCAAATGTTCCATACGCTTTTCGAACTGGAGTGTCAAAACTGGACGTGATGCTCCAGTTAAGGCCATACTCAATAAAGCATAAGAATTAGATGCCTTAGAGTTACACTTCTACCAATGCAAGTCAATAATATATTCCTTTTTTGTAACTAGGTTGCTGTTGACTTACATTCAGCTTGTGAACCTTTCTAAGCCATCGATCAGTTCTGAAGAATTGTAGCAGTGTCAGCTTTTTCCTCATGCTGTTTCTGTGAAGATGATTATTTCTACTAGGTAAAAAGCTTGCACTTGCCAGAATGGATATTCTCTCCAATTTGCAAAGATTATTTTGAACTCCAATCCTGCCTGCAACACACTTGTGACCCAGCTTCTAGTATCTGCAAATTTAATAGATGTATTCTCTAATTGCATAACTTAGGCCATTAATAAAAACACTGATGAGTTCTAGAGCTAGGCCAAATCTTTAAAGTTAACCTGTAGTTAATGTAGTTAGCTACAGTCAGCATGTAGTTAATACCTCATTTTACTGATAATGAACATCTAAGTATGTTTTTTCTGACCAGTTTTGCACCTACTCCACAGCTATGTAATAATGCAATGCTTCCTTGCCTTACTTATTAAAGTATCATGTGATAGATTTTTTAAAGCCTTTATAATGTCAAACCTTACAAGTACCAGATGTTTTCCCCTCCATTTGAAAGGACTTTTATCCTACCTTGGAAGAAAAGCATAATCTTTTCGTATGATTTGGTTCCTGAAAAAACATTTAGCCTTTTAATCTTTTTTTCATAGGTGCTTACAAACAGCTTAGTTTTTGTTCAAGGATGTTTCTGGGAATTTACTGACCATAAATCTCTGGCTCCTCTTTTCCTCCCTTTCTCCTAAAATGATTTATGTTCATTGTTTTCTATGAGCTTACAGTACACTGTATGCTCTAACCAGAGGTGAAACTCGGACATTTCATGCATGGTTGATTTAGTCATTAACAACATTAACAATGTGGACTTGCTTTCCATGTGAATGGCGAAGAGGACAACTTCAGGAATATTACTAATGGACCCTGTTAAGGTATTAAGTCAAAATGCGGTGTGTCTGATACTTGCATTTGGGTCACATATGCATCGGTATGGCGTTTTTGTAACGTGCTTCCACTGTGTTCTGGAAATATTTTTCCTTAACTTTCTGAAGCCATAAATTATTATGGTAGGTAAAAAGCAGTGCAGAATCAGTATTGTACATTATTAACATACTCAGAAAGCATAAAACCCTAAGAAATGGGTGATTGGTTTTAATTAAGCTGAAAATGAAACACATATGAGATATTTCATACTTTCACAATGTATTTTATCAAATATTGAAACATGAATTAAATATAAGACATTAAAATAATAGACTGTACTTCACAACATGTTTGTATCTTTGATTAGCAGCAATGCACCCAGACAACAATCAAGAGAGTCCATTCTACAGGTGGGGAAACTGATGACCCAGGCAGCGAAACAATTTGCACAAGGGAACCTGTAACACCAGTAAGCAAATGACAGTCTTCCAAACCCAAAATTCTCCTGACCAGGACATGCCTGCCTGCCTCCTGCAGTAGTATTTCTGACCATGGCTGCACAAATATAAAAGACTAAGAAACTACAACTATTTAGATATGATAAGTCTAATTAACTGAGATTTTCAAAATGTATGTGGAGCACAGAAAGCCAAAAAAGCTCAAGCTACAGGGTTCATTGTGGTTTCATTTTTGTTTTATTTTTGTTAATTACATGTGTGTCAATTGACTGTTAAAGCAGTCTAGAGTAATTTACTGCTGTTACAATTTAACTGCCATGGTGCACTCAAGCCAATAAATTCCAACCAAAATATCAAATGGTATTCTGTTTTCCAGAAATTACTTGTGTATAAATTGAACAGCATGGATAAAAATAATGGTCTATTCAAATATTCATATTCCCTATAGTACTTTTGCTACTATACAACTGTCCTAAAATAACATTACATTAATTTTAATTAAGTTTTGCATTTCAAAGCATTTTTTCCACACATAGTGTGTTTTTATGCAACTTCTGTCAATACTTGAAGATAAAAGGAAAGCCAAAGGTTATATGTTAATTATTAATTATCTGTTGAAAATGAATGTAATGAGCTTAGTTTATATCAGGTCACACTAACTCTCAACTATTGTTTGTGAACTGTTGGAGCAATAAAAACTATAGCTCCAGGAAGGATAAATATTGCATCATTATGTCCTTGAGAAAGAATAGCTACTCTACCTTTTTGTAGACTGTCATACACCCATGCTTCCTTCTAAAGGGTTTTTGGGGTATTTTTTCCAGCCTAAGGTTCCACTGCTACTTTGTATTCACAGGTTCCTCAAGAAATAAGCATACATATGCCAATTTTGTCCCCATGAACCTACTATTATTTCCTTCTACCCAGAGAAGGGAAAGAAGCCTAGAAGGTGCCCAGATGAACTGCACAGCCACCATTTGCTCAGAGGGATGACACCAAGGAATGTTTGTATGTACAAATATCTTCAGAAAGTGGAGAAGTTCCTCATAGAGTTTGTTGATAGCAACAATACTCACACTCATGGCACTGAACACATTCTGATGAGAGAGTAAACCAATTAATAGTGCAGGCACTGAAAAAAGAAGTTGGTGAAGTTAACTAATTTCCAGTTGCATTGATCTTTGCATTCTCTTTGCATTGAAAATTATTAAAGCTCTGACCTTAGTAGGGAGTTGTCCACATATAAGAAACTTCAGTGCCTTCAAAAAAATTTTTTTAAAGAAAGAAAGAATAATTGTGTATATTATCAACACTAACTTTAAGAGAGAAAAAAGTCAAGGTGGTTATTTTAGAAGGCACATACTATCCATGCTGGGCAACGTGAAATGCAAACACTTTGGAATAGATTCAGGGATGATATTAATCTCTCTTTACTGTTACTCAATTGCACATATACAGAAATGTACCTAAAAATCAGCTCTGGAAAAAAAAAAAAAAAAATTGATACGTTGGACGTTTGTGGAAGCAGAAATATTTGTGAAAGAACATCAACAATATTGACATCAGCTGTCTACAGACCAGTGGCAAATGATCTGTACATTACAAGCAATCAAAATTATTGTTACCATGATTTAATATAATTTTTAGAAGACATGATTAACATTCAACTGCAAATAAACAGAACTTTAGGTAGAAAGAAGGAGCAGAATAAGAGAGAGGAACTATATATGTCTTCTACGCATGGACTCTGAGTTGCTTCCCTGCTCTTTGGAGGAAGGACAATTCTGACTTAGTTTCCTTTATGCTTCTGTTGCAGATGAGTCACCTGGGCCCAAGTTGTCTACCCAGTGCCACTAAAATTGCTCCCAACTCTGAGAAAAGCTAAGGAGGAACTAAAGAAGAGTATTTGCACTTCCCTCAACGAACTCTTACTGTAAACCCTCAAACCTTTTCACTCTCTCCTCATAGCAGAGTTCTTGCAAGTTTCTAACAATTTTTGTTGTTTGCACCTAAATCCACTCACTTCTTTCTTACAGGGCCTTGGGAAATGGGAGGTTTGTTTGTGTTTTAATAGGGGACAAAATATTGACACTATACTGCAAACACCGAGGAAATACAGATGTAAAGTAGAGTCTTACAACTTTGGGCCAATATTCAACACCTGCTCTTTTTTTTGTTAAGAGACAAAAATGAATCATCTATTTTGGTGCAATCCTCTTTATTTACAAAGAACATATTCACTGTCCTGATTCTTTTAACACTGTATGATGTTTTGAGATATCTGCATTAGATCAACTTTGTTTAACTCACCCCCCAAAATAAATCTTTCCAATATAATATTGAGTCTGTCACTGGTACCATTTAATACTTCTCTTTACAGAGAATAAGCATGATGTGAGCAGTGCTAGTATAGGAATCAATCAGATGCTTATTTTTATGAAGTGACAGTATTATAAATACAACTTCAATTTTACAAAATTAAAGCAAAGATTAAGTTTCAGTATAGGATATTTGGGTTATTTATATTGTTAACAACAAGTCAGCCTCCCACAAGTATCAGAGTATAAAGTGAACACTGCGAAAATTGGGTGGGATGAGTTGTCATTTGGAGGTGTCTCTTACACTGACTGCAGAGGGAGTCCTGAGACAAAGTCTAGTGTCAACTAACTAGGCATAACACTTGAAATGTTCATTCAGAGAGGAACCTAAGTTTTAGGTTGGAGAGAATGCAGAAAACGTCAGCCTAAAATAAATGTCCCATTTATCCTTAATAAAACTAGATCCACAGTTGAAATAAGCAGCCATAGCTCTATTGATTTCAGAAGAGCTTGAGCAATATAACAAGTTGAGATTCTGGTCCTATGAATAGCTCCTTTGACTTCAGTAGGATTACTCACACAGTCTATAAGTAAGTACATATAGATGTGTAAGACATTTGCTAAGCAACAGACAAGAAGCTACCAGAAAAGAAAAGTGATCTGTGAGGTTAACAACTTTTAAACATAAAGCATATAATCCTGTAAACACCTACGCACATGAATAATATTACACGTTGGGGTACTTTAATGATATGTATTAACATTTCTTGGTTTCCTTACATATACTATTGGTGGTTCCTTGCCCACATTAAAAAATATACATGAACCAAAGTATTCCTTTTGTTCCTTCATTTGTTGTTCAAGAATGCACCGCATTCTATGTGTATTAATATTCCTAAAGTAAACATGTTGCATTCCATAAAAAATATTACATACACCAAAAGCCATTATTGCCTTTTCTAAAAGGAATACTTTAAAAATGCAAGTGTCGTTACAATATAAAGTAAAAAAGCTCTAGCTGAAATTCACATATTGTCTACATTCATTAGTACTATCGACATAACTGAACTTTCTTGTTCTTATTAGGGTTACTATAGAAATGAGCCTAGAGCTATCACATGAATTGTTACTGTTATTAAGAAGTAGTCTATTTCAGTTTCATTTGTGTGTTTTTAAGAATCTTTGAATATTCAAGAGAATAAAACTATCTTGATATTAAAATTAAGGCTAGAAAGGTGGGGGGGGTTTAAACAAACATAAGCTTATTTAATAAAATGAAGCAATAAGTTGTGTGGCACCCACACACTGTATAAAGCAAGCATTCTCTATAATTCCATGTTTTTATGCTTGTATATGCTATTCTTTCAGACAGGCAAATGGTGCACAGCTGACTGTATAATGAAATGCTATATATAAGTATGAAAATTCCAATAAAGGAATGATATTAACCTTTAAAGTTAGGCAAGCACTTTACACATATAATACCATGCTTTCAAACGTTTTTACATGCATTCATGCATTACTTCCTCATTTCTCAAGAGACTTATAGTGTATTACATGAGGAAATAAGATTCTAAGTCATCTTTTTAAGATATGTAAGCTCATTCTAGCGTGTAATTATAATAATATGTAAAAATGAGATTTTCATAAGTAAATATGTAAAACTGCATTTTAACTAACTGACTGATCCAATATACACAAATGTATGTAATGACACACAACACATTGGCACATGAATGTATTTTGTGTGTGTTTCTGTGGGGAGAAGACGACTACGTCTGTATGGACATCAGTGATTACATGATTCTGGATTAAAGGTGACAATTCTTTAAAACACCTGGCTGAATGAATAGTACAAAGTGTATCTGAGCAGCAAATGCTTTACCTTATGAAGGACAAATACTTTGCTAAAATACCTCAACTAGAAGCTGTGGGGTTTATAATCCCATCTGTACGAGCTTTGTCAGTGACCTCAGTGTAACCTTGTCAGCAAAAAGAAAAGTTCGACACACTATTAATAAGAAATCATTTGGATGCAAATTTTATCTGCAGTGTGCTGCCTTTCAATCAGAAGTAGTTCATGAAACAAAACCTCTGAGCCACTACAAAACTGGCAGGCAACCTATCAAGCTTTTCAGTAAAATGATCTATGAACAGATTCTCTTCTACCCATTCTCAACAGAAGATTGAATGAATACTTTAGATATGAAACATGCAGCGACAACAAATAATATTCTCTTCAATTTTCTTATTTAGTAAATCTGGGTGATATATCTTTTTTTGTATAAAGAAGGAAAACAGAGTCAGATTGAAACTTCATAGATGGGGTCTTGGGTGAATTCTGGGTATAAAATGCAAGAGGACTAACAAATCTTTTGGGAGAAAAATGACAGCTCTCAGTTTTTCATCCAGTGAACTAACAAGTGAAATTTCTCTGAGAAACGTACTGGTAGAAAGATTTGTGAGTCTTTGGAGGAAAAAGAAGGATGAGAGATTAAAACCTAGAGTACATATCTGATCTTTTTATGTAATATAAGACTCTTCTAAAAAATGCTTTTCTGCTCCTAAATTTTGCAATACTTAGGAACTCCTTTAACTTATTTGACAAACAAATATATCTTATCCTTTGTCTATTCTTACATGAATTTCCATGCTTGCCAGCAAATGCTATCCTGCTCTGTAAGTAGGAATTTGAGCTTTGGTACCCATGAGAAGGTTCCCAGTTCCTTCTGGTTTGTTTCTCAAGAAAAATAGTGCCATAAGAATAATGCTTTGGAAATAATCTCATAATATTCTGTATTATTCCTTTCAAGGATCAAGCTCTCTCAGATGAGCAATATTTCACTATCTTACTTCAGCCTTTCTTAAAAACCTTTTTTTAAATGTCACGGATCCATGGGAGGGATGGGTGGGGGAAGGTGTCAAGGGATGCCAGGCAAGAGGTTGTTCATGTTCTCCTACTCAAAGTTTCATTGATCCTTTTCGAACTATGAAATAAAAGAATGACACTTCCCATTTTCTTTCAATGCAGAAGGTGAATAACTTTGATGGTATAAAGTGAGAGAGAGTCTATCTGCTGTTTCTTGCTCTTTCAGAAGGCAGGAAAGAAGAGAAGCTCAGCCAGGAGTTAAAGTATAAATATAGATGTTCAAAAAGCCTTAGATAAAATATAACTTAAGAGGCAGCAATGTAAGCAGGAAAAAGATGAGAACCAAAATTTTGATATGAGTAAAAAAAAATTACCAAAACTCAAGGACTTGGCTTAGGGAAAAATGATTTCAACTAATTAAGGTGAAAGACCAATAGATATGGGAAAAGGGAAGTTAAATTCAATGTTGACAAACATCAGTTAAAGTCTTTTGGAAGACAAAATTTATTTATTTATGTATTTTTTATTTATTTATTTATTATTTTCATATACATATAATGGTTTCTTACATGTACATAGAATAGAGCCTAAATTCAATTGAACTGCTCAGTACGATTTGGGCAGTGCTCTGAGCAGTGGAAAACAAATATTTGCTTGATGAGCAATGAATTAGGAAAGAAATTAGAGAGAAAATTTCTAAATTCATGGGAAAATTGAGACATTCCCACCAAGGCAAATAACTTGCTCTTGCTTTGCATTGGATTGAGGCCATGGTACATTCAATTTGGAATCAATAACGGCCCAATTTAGCCAAGCGTTAAAGTCAGAAGGCAAGAAAGGACAAAGTTCTGAATTTTCAGCTACACATAGAAGTCTACAAAAACTTAAAAATATTATTTGCTTACCTCAACAGCCTGATAAAATTCATTACTAAAAGATCACAAGATAGTAAAATTTCTCCTCCTCTAGGGGAAAACAGACTGGGATGAACAATAAATGGATGAATAGCTATTAACAGCATGCTTTTTCATGTTTGTTTGTGTTCTTGTTATATTTCATTTCTTACTGTAGTTTGTCTCCATATTGAAAGTAACATCTAAAGAGTCGAACATTCCTGTCTTTCAAGAATGATGAGAGAGATAGAAAGTTCATGTGCCTAAATGGGTGGGCTTTAAAAGTAGGTCCTTCATAATTCTTTTCAACAATGGATTGCCTTCTACTTGTATGTTATTCATACAATTTATTTGCAACACGTCATTCCAAAACCTTACAAAAAATGCTACGTACAAAAACAAGTTCTCTGATCTAGATTAAAGGAAAATATTATGTGGAGCGTTATCGAAAACTTGTTTTTGACACGAACTGCTGCTGGTGTGCAAATAGCAGATTGAAAATAAAGGAGATTTGCTTAAACACTTACAATTTATAATGCTACCACATTTGCAGTACCATAATGCTAGGTACTGTTTCACACCTCATTTAAAACAGGAAGAAATATATACTCATGTAATTTTGGGATTAAACAAGGAACATTTCTGAAAGAGAGATAACTAAGTTTCTCTAGTTATATTCAAGGAAAACCAAGGATCAGAACTGAAGTATGGACCTCTGAGTTTTAATCCAGTTGCCAAGTATTTCTTTCTATTTTACTCTTCCAAAGAAGCTGATTTATGTTTATGCTGTATTTACCAGTCAGCTTATATGAGGTTTCATACAGTCATAGAAATGCTTTTGATAACATTAGGAAAATAAAACTTGGAAAACTTCAAAAACTTTTTATATGAGAATGTGTTATTTATAGGATGATGCCTACAGACTACATTAAAAATATTATATTTCAAACATCTAGGAGAGTAACCATGGAAAACAGGTTAGATCCCCTAGGTCTGTAAACTCATGTGTTCATATTTGTTCTTAAACTTGTCAATAAAACAACCTTATTAACATAAGAAATGAAATCAAAGAATTGCTACATTCCATCACAATACAATTTTGCACAGAACTATTAACGAGTTAAGTATTGAGACAAATTCAAATGAAATATTAATAAGTTGAACAGAATACTGTAGTTTAAAGTAACTTTCATCTGTATTTTACAAGTAATAAAAAATATCTGAGCACTTGCGCTTAGAAGGAGAATATGCCTAATAATATCCATCTGAATAAAAAAATACCTAAATGAAATAACTACGATAATATACACTTTCCTTTGTAGCAGCAATTCAAAGCTAAACCTGGGCTTAGTACTTAGTGTACCTTAGTACACTATAATGTCGGTGAAGGAAAATTGTGAGTGCCAGTTACCTGGCACTTTTAAAGCATATAGAAATTCACTGTAGATCTACAGTAAAAAAAAAAAAAAGTTATTTAAACATTCATGGTGCCAGTATACCAAGAAAAATTAATTAATTAGAGAAAGACTTGGCTTTTTTTTTTTTAAATCTAGATTACAGTACCATTAAGCAAGTACTGGTTCCAAAAATTATCAAGATTAGAAGCTTCAAAGGGAAAAAATCACTGTCTAAAAATTATACATCTTATTTATGAGAACAAAATGAAATATGACAATGATCTGTATACATCATCTGAATCATGCTATATACATGTAGCAGTATACATAACCTAAATTCAACCTCATATGAGTTTAGTAATTTGTTAAACAGATAAGAAAGAATATTTGGGCCAAATTTTCCAACACAGGTATAATGATCTAGACAACAAAAGAATAAGGTGACCTTATGTAGGAGTATTTATTGAAGAGCTTCAATTGTGCCATGGTTTTAATGACAGAATTACTGATATTAATACAGATAGAATTTGCTTAGAATAAAAAAAACCTGACAAACAAAAACAAGAGAATAAAAAAAGAAGGAAGTATAAGCTCTTTGCAGAGAGGGTTGTCTCCCACTATATTTTCCAATGACTACTGATAACAACACAGCCTAAGTCACAGCATCAAATAGCTTCCTAGAAAGTTTGAGATGCTACACTGGATCCTTTGTGTTCACTCAACTTACCGATGTTTTTTGCACTACTATTTTGAGTGCAAAATTGATACTATTGAGAATATTGGGATGCATTAAACACTGTATAACTAGCTGGTCAAAAGAGGTGATTATCCCTCTGTATTTAGCATTGTAACAGCCTCACCTTGAGCATTGTGTGCCCCACAATATAAAAAGGATGTTAAGGTACTTGAATGTGTCCAGAGGAGGGCAACAAAGCTGGTGAAAGGGCTGGAAGGAATGTCCTGTGAGGAGCGGCGAAGGACTTTGGGCAAAGTAGGCTGAGGGACGACCTCATTGCTCTCTACAGCTTCCTGAGGAGGGGAAGTGGAGAGGGAGGTGTTGAGCTCTTCTCCCTGGAACCCAGCGACAGGATGCGTGGGAATGGTTCAAAGCTGCGTCAGGGGAGGTTCAGACTAGATATTAAGAAACATTTCTTTTCTGAGAGGGTGGTCAAACACTGGAACAGGCTTCCCAGAGAGGTGGTCGGTGCTCCAAGCCTGTCAGTGTTTAAGAGGCATTTGGACAATGCCCTTAATAACATGCTTTAACTTTTGGTCAGGCCTGAAGTGGTCAGGTTAGATGGTCCTTGTAGGTCCCTTCCAACTTAAATATTCTATTCTATTCTATTCTATTCTATTCTATTCTATTCTATTCTATTCTAAATGTTCCACCATAAAGAAAATTTAGCTTTCTGCAACCTAGTGCTGCAATTTCTTTAATTTTTGACAAGAGGAAGAAACAAAGTTTTCTTCTTTAGCATAAAAAGTCCAGGGCAAAAAAAAAATGTTTAGAGGGATATTTAAATTGTGTATACAGGAGAAAGTGGAGGTGTGATTGTTCATTAAAACTTTCAATTTATTCTGAAAGATAAAGCTACCACAATAATCTTAAAGTTATTGATACCTCTCTCCGTCGAGAAGCCCAACAGGTTTGTTTGATTTTCCAAACGACAGCAGCTACCAGCAGTAAGGATAAGAAACAACTGCAATTACAAACAAAAAAAAAAAGTAATTGTAACATAATGGTCTGAAAAACCTTATGTTTTTGGGGTATCAAAGGTAACGAAAATACATTCAAGTGTAGGAAAAAAACCCACAAAAATAGAGGAAAACTAAACTCTACCAGGATGACAAACAACAGTCAACCATCCAAGTTCAAAGTCAAAAGAGAATGCACACCTCTGATGCTGTGGTTGTCTCCATATTGCTATTATTGTCTCCAAAATGTTATTACTGTCTCCATTAGTATGGGATAAACTCCATTACAACCATCCACATACCCACAACGGTCTCAACAAATATGCACCCCATGTTCCACATTCAGCAGATGGAAAAAGAAGGTGAACTATAGCAAAAAAATGATACCCATTTATACTTCTCTCAGTTTGTGAATTCTGAATAATTTCCTGGGATGCAGGAATGATAACTATGCAGGGAGTATAATTAGTTTGAGGAACCAGGTTTGCACATGACAATAGGTCTGTTTTATCAAATTGGGTATTTCTATAATGATTCGCCCAGGGAAAACATCCCAAAGAACATTACCACGTTACAGTCCCAAAGACACAACAGAAGAAGAAAAAAAAAAATCAAAATTATTAAACTCCTACAGTTAACAATCAGAGCATATGCATTCTCTCTTGCTTCAATATTTTTGTATTTGTAGCATTTAGTCCACAAAGGATTTTGGTAGAAAGGTCATTGAACTCTCAACATCTTTTAGTGAATTTCTGGATACTGACAAAAGGCTTCTAAAGTTGGCACCTAATATAAACAGTCAGAACATCTTATAATTTATTTAGACAGGTTTTTATTAAAATATCTGGATTTTCTAGTTGTGTGAAGAACTTTCAGTCATGTTAGCACATCTGCTGTGCACAGTGTTTGCAATTAATACAACCCTGTAACTATTGAACTATACTAGTCATCCTTAATTTTTTTTGCCAAAAGGCTTCAAAATGTGTTCTTTAACTAATATGGAAAATACCAAGAACTTCCTCAAGTAGTATAGTTCAGTGGAGTACTGTGTATAAATGCAAAATAGAATCATTATCCATGCAGTAACACCAATGTTTCCCTGTATCATGCTGTAAACAAAACTGAAATTATGACTTAGAAGATACATCTCCAGAAATAACAGCTCATGGCATTCGATATTTATCCATAATATGGAGACTATTAGAATACAGTTTATAACAACTGTAGTTCAATGTCACTATTAAGGTAATGGAATAAAAGCACCCAATCATTCCTTGGTCTGCAAGCAACAGAATCAGCTCTATCACTGAATATTTAACAACAAAATGTACCATTGCTCTGCGTATGTTCAAAACTCACTCTCCATAACACAAGCTTTCCTTGATGGTTAAAGTAATACAAATCGATATGCCTTTCTATCAGCATCTTATTCACTTAAAACTCTTTTCACTACGAGCTTTCAAAATTCTTTTTTATCAATTTCTTCTTTGAACACCCTTGAGAAAGCCTGCCAGACTGAGACCAAGTTTGAAAGAGAAAAGTACCAAATATATAAACTGGTTTGGGCATAGAATGCTCAATTACAATTAATAGCTTGATTTTTTACTTAAGAGACTTAATTCTGTCTGTTTAGCTCCAAGAAGGCTGATTGTTCTGAACCTGAAAGGAAAATATTGTTAAAGGATCTGTTTCTAGATGCAAAGTTTGACTTTCCTCTCAACAACCAATGTCAAACAGCAGCGGTTTTGTAGCAGTTTTTTAATGCTCTTTGGGACTTAGGGATTTTTATGGAAAGGAAGATATATTCTCCCTCTCTCCTTGTAGGGCCATTTTAAATACTGCGTTGAGCTTTTATTGGTTCTTGGCACAGATCTTTTAAAAAACAAAGGTATTTAGAATTTTGATTGGTTCTGATCAATGGATCAGAACAGTTCAGCATATCTAAGAACCATTCCGCCAACAGAAAACTGTTGGAAGAGTCAACAATCTGTAATAAAAGGATGTGAGAGGATAAGTGCTGGCTCAAGTACCTTAAGGAATTCAGAAAAGAAATCTCAACCTTACACTTTAATGAATCTCAGTGTAAATCATCTTTCTACATGGGTCTTCACTGAAAGGAACTACTGCAGTAAGAACATTTTAATTGATACACCATTTTATTAACATAGTATTTCTTACTAGAATTGTTTCTCTTATGAGTTTTTTACAACAAAATATCTAAGTAGCACAAAGAATGTTATGACAGAAACTGATCATCAGAGAACGTCCATTGTTTTGTTTAATGCATCACTCCAGTTGATGCACTGATTTCACTTTTTAAAATTTGTCTTTGGCTGTATCCCTTTCTCCAATCTCCTTTGAAAGCAAGCACAAGTTGATTGTGAATTTATATTTGGTGTCTAGGAAAAAGCAGAACAAAAAAACCCCACTGACCACCAGAATAAATCCACTTTTGCAGCAACATCTTTTAAGCTTTTTAAACCAATAGCTGTTTACAAAACTGTTTCCCAGAAATGTTTTCTCTACCATATACTGTACTGTCTAGCTAGTAACTGCAACAGATGCTTAGGGGTAACATCAGAGTACTGACATGTTGCTATAAATTAGTATGCTGTGCATGAAGTAAGGGTAAGTCATCTCACTTACTCTTCTCCTCCTCTATAGCCCTTCCAAAAAAATAAATTAGGGAAACATCAGCAACTCTGTTTAGAAAGATGAACTCAAAGCTCCTGGAATTTGAAAAAGATGAATGCATTCAAGAGAGTTGGACACAAGAAACTAAGAGAGCCTTGCACTGTGCGGCTGCTTCATTCTGACCAGGAATGGAATGTCTTTCCTTAGAAAATTCTGTCCTTCACATTTATTAATTTCTTGAACAATTCTCTTAAGCTAGTAGAAGAAAAAAGCTTGAGAGTTCTGGCTGAAAAACTCCAGCCAAACTGCTTCTGTGCTCTGTATGTCAATGGAGCTGTGTCACACATTGAACTTTCCTGTCATCAGTCAAAACATCATTTAGTTTATGTGCAAAGTCAAAATCAGAAACAAGTGTTTCAAAGACACACCCATAAAATAATATACATCATTGGAAATTACAGCATTGATAACGTGAAATGTTTACTTAACACTTTTGTATGATCTTTTCTTGGCAAGTAAACATGAAATATTTTACTTTCTTCTCTGTTTTTTTTTAATATAAATAACCAAAAGGCAAAAATATCAAAATTCATGTTAATGAAGAGAAGAAAGACATGGAAAATAGATTTTGTCAAACTAACCTGGTTGCAGGCTGTGGTGAGATAACAGCTTTGGTTTATTTAGGGCGATAAAAATTAAAGCTGACTGCAAAGGATCTCACAATATTGAGTGACTTGGCAATAAAATAAAAGAATGAAATTCTGTGCCAATGAACTGAAGGCAATGTGCACAAGAAAAAAAAAAATCTAACTACAAATACACAATGATAGGTTCTAAATTAGCAATTACCACTCAAGAAAATGGTCTTGAAGTCATTGCAGATAGTTCTTTGAACATATCAACTGAATGTTTAGTGGCAGTCAAAACAGCAAATAGGATGTTAGGAGAGATTAGAAAAGAAATAAAGAACAAAACAGAAAGCATTGGGATGCCAGTGCATAAATCTATAGTATGTCTGTATCTTGAAGCATGCATCACCTCATCTCAAAAACACAAAGTTGAATTAAAAAACGTATGAAGGAGTACAGTCCACTTGGCTGGGGGAATGGAATGGTAGTAGAAATAAGCTCTTTTTGGTTTTGAAACAATAGGGAGTTGAAAGGAGACATGATAAAGACATTAACATCATAGGGAAACAGTGTAACAGCAGGACAAATACAGATGGATGCTCTCCAATACCCCAGTATACTTCTTAGCTCCTTCTTGAGTCAGAGATTAAGAGAAGAAAGCACAATCACAAATAGTGTGGCAAAACAGAAATCAGTGCAGTGCAAAATAAATGAATTAAAAATTGGTTAGCTGAGAGCTGAAAAAGAAATTGTCAGAAGGGGACCAACATCAGAAAAGGAAATTTCTAGATGGGTTTGCAAGGTTCCCAGAGTATCAGATGCAGCCAGTTTTGATGAGACTGATATATAATAGCTGCGAGGTCTATGCATGACACAAAGACTGAAAAAAAATGGTTAATGGTAATGCGGACAAAGAAATCATACAGTGTGCCAATTGGTCAATTGCACCTATTTCAGCAAATGTTTACTTTTTTTTTTTTTTTTTTAAAACACAATGACTACTAAGTTGTATTTACAAAGTCAAGGAGGGCAAGGAATCCAAGCCTCATTTACAGAGCAAAGGATATGTATTCCCCTTGGAATGAAGCAAATTCCCAAAATAATTTTGAGATCAGTGTGAATGACCAACTCAGTTTGAATTGCTGCTGGGATGCTGAAATAAAAAGGATTAAAACAACCTTAAATACTCAGGTGTGCAGTAGTAAGCAGCACTTGGGAGATTAATTTATTTGTTACCAAAGGTATTGCCAAAACAGATACTATCAGACTTGTTCTTGAAATTCTGGTATTTGCATTTTTTTAAAGGAAGTTGGAAACATGGAGAGAATAAAGAGGAGAATCACAAAAAATATTCAAAGGTTGGAGAAAATCTTTACTGACAGTGATTTAACAAGCTCAGTCATTTCACTTCTCAAAAAGATCAAGTGGTAACTTGCCTACAGTGTGTACGAGTTTCCACGCGGAGAAACTACCAAGGCTCTCATTCATCTGGCACAGAAGTGCATGGTAAATAAAAAATGGCTGGAAGCAGACACATTTGAATTAAACTCAGACATAATTATGATTTATTTTCTGTATTATAAAATTATGTTACATATACTGAAAAAAGAAGATTTAACTATGCTGCAATGACCAGGTAATCTAAGATACAGAAAATGGATGGATGGTAAACAGGGAGTACAAAAAATAAATGTGCTTACACAGACCCGTCCACATGATCATAGATTTGGTCCACTATTTCTGACTCTTTAGTTGAGACTCTGAATGACATCGAATAAACAGATAAAAGCCTTTGCAATGTAGATGGCTTATGAAACGCTGACCCAGAGTACAGAGTGAATGACCTCCTGCACTTGTGAATGTAAATCTTCCCAATAAGACAATTATCATGCTAAGACACACTTAAAGCCACAGCAGCCCAAGCATTCTCAGGATTTTGTAGCCTCTAGAACAACGAAATGATCTGCCAGAAGATAATGGCATAGCTTTCCATAGCTGACCCTTCAAACCATGTGGAACAAAACAGGGGAAAACACTAAAAAAGCATGCTTGAAAACAAGCAATTCGTCACCAGTGGCATGTATTACAGGCTGATTGAAAGTTATCAGTATTAAGTAGGAGACAATAAACAATTAGAGAACAGATAACTGAAGAGGAAGCCCTGAATATAGGTAGTTTATGTCCAATGCAGCAGAGGGAAGTGGCCAAGGAAGAGCTGCAAGAGAACAACAGGGTCTAGCAGTAAGGTCTAGGCCAGCCAGAAGGGCTCTAGGTACTATGAAAAGAGAAATACTGATTTAACAGAACACAGAAAAGGAAAAGCGCAGGGAATAATTGCTGCCTGCATAACTATTTTTACAATGTACAGAGTTAATTTTTAACTTACAGAGGTCATACTTAGACATATTTATGCAGTTCACAGACCTGGCTGAGGAGTGAGAGGGCAGTGTTTTCCATAACTGAGAAATCATCTTCTGTGTGTGTGATTAGGAGGCAGACTAAAAACTAAGATTAATCACTAGCAACTGTAAAGGGAATTAGTGGATATGTTGCTGCTTGGTATCTGCAAATTAAAATGAAACCTGTAGATCATCTTTAAAAAATCTCAAATTACAGGAACAAATACAGGGGAAAATCTGTGCAATGTAATGGTCAGTGTGGTTGGACTAGATGACACATTTGTGCCTTAAGCGCTATGAATGCATTATAAATATACTATAGAATTCCTTTTTTTTTGGTTACATATTACATTACATATTTCATTACATATTAATTCCAGTAAGTTACATATTGTATCAAAAGAGTACTTGCTTTAAAATGAAATAATTTACTTATTTTTGCAGTGATGTAAAAGGAACTATTTCATGAATTAAATATAAATATTTTAAGGGCCAATATTGTAAATGGAAGGGAAACAGAACAAAACAAAATATTCCATCCTTTGCTATTTCTTTTCTCATTTTCTTCTTATTATAACATGCAAAGAGAAATTAAAATGTCCAAAAATGTATGTAAGCATTCATGCATGAATAATTGTTGTTTCTATGATTTTACTTAAGCCACTAATTTGCATAATAATTCAGTATAAATTTCCATATTGGATGAAAGCAAAGACTTTTCAAACTAGCTTAAATCTAGTATACTTTTAATTCTATTAAAATTAAAAATTGTGTGGGATTCTACCTCAAGCGCCCGTCACATTCATTCATCTCGCGACAGGGGCCAAAGTACAGCAGCTCCACACAGCTGAGCGTGGGACAGAGTCCCTAAGCCATCCCCGGTTAAGCCCAGCATATCTGTGCCAGCAGTTTGTCAAGACTATTCTGACAGCTCACAAGAAAACTGATGGTCTGTTAGCTCAACTGCAGCATCACACTAACATTGTTATACTGTCACCAAGCTCAAACACATGTGGCAGACAGCTCCTTAGATTCCTAGGGGTATGCCTGCACTGCTGGTTTCGTCTGGACCAGGAGTGGGCTTTGGAATGAATCTCCTGATTGTCACCACTGTTGTGCTTTGGCTCATACTGTGGAGCAACCTTGGAGCTCATGATGTAGAAACTGAACTGGAAGATGTGCAATGTACATTCCAGACACAAACGGGCTTTCAGTCCATGGAACTAATCTAGAGCTAGTCCAAAACGAAAAAATGACAAGATGCATATAAGTGTGGATGTCAGGTCCTCGGCACCATTTTACTCAATGGATGATCTCTTATTTGTCCATACTGTTTACTAATAGAGACATAAGCACCCAAAGATTATGTTCATAAAGTTATTTGGGTGCATAGCAGTCTCACTGACTGCCTACATGTATATACTTACACATATTTTAAAAGCTCCTCCAAGTCTTTTTTTGAAAATAGGAGTTGGTCCATCAAGGCAACAATTGCTTAATTACTTGAACCCTGCTGTGCTGAGTGAGACAATAGTTAAATATCCCTGTAGATCAACAAACATCACACCCCTTAATCTCACTATCTTTGCCAAGAGGACAAACATGTACACTTCACTAAACAGCAATCTTAACAGTGACCCTACACTGTATTAATGTTTCTCTTTAATACTAGCAATGGGGTTTTTTAAATATGAGCAAAAAATAATAGTATTCAGTAAAAAGAACCGATGACAAAAAGCTTTTTAATGTAGATACATGCAAAGAAAATTAGCCTCTTAGATAAGTTAATGTTTTTAAATTAATATTGCAGAAGTTTCCTAAGAGATCACATATACTGTGTTTCTAAGAACTGCTTTCCTGACATATTATTTACTATCTTTTTATTGGCAAATAAAGCACATTTTAATTGATATGTTATAAAGCAAGCGCAACTCTAAAATGAAAATAATTGAACAATTATTTTTCTAAAACCATGACTTTGAATAGCAATTATTGTCACAGCAATTGATTTCTCTCATTGTACTTGACAAGAACATTTTGTTTATGATTATGATTATCTGCTGGGCTCAGCCATCCTTACTTGTGTTAACTACTAATATACACATGACAAGCAGCTCCAAAGGTTTCAACAGTATTATCTGAAGTACAAAGCACTGTAAACATACTATTAGGAGTCTGATATGTATGAGAGCAGTATAAATTTTTTTATGTTTTTAATGATTAATTAAATTGCTCTGAATCACACAGTTTTACAAACACTGTTATAAGTAGGAATATTTCAACGGGTAGCAATTCTCAATGTTTCTGGGAACGAAGTGTTACGGTTCCAAATTAAAATGTGTGAAGACGTAGAGGAAAGTAGTCTTGGCTAGCAATGGAGTAGGATATGCAGCTTCCAGTCGATGGTAATGCAGTGTGGGGGGTCAGGGAAATAAACCTTGGCTGACCCTGCGGAGCCAAGACATATCAGCCAGTGGTGCTTGTTTCCTGATCTAAGGGGGCTCTGGCTGCCACAGCCAGTGAAAGACACTGCCTACTAAGCCAGCATTACCATCTAGGTGATTCAGGAATGTCCTCCTCTTATTCTTGCTAGTCATGAGAAATACTACCAGTACCAGCAGTTCCATGCACTGGCTGCACCCCACACTTCATTTTCTGGAACCGATCAGCTAATAGCTGGGCAACCTTTCCCTCTTCAGCTACACATATTTTATTGTTGTACATACCTATATATGGCAGGGCTTTTTTCCATCAGCCTAGATTTATGTCCCATTCTGAGTCAGATTTTTCCTGCCCCTGTTTTTTTAATGAAGCAATAGCTCCTGGGCTCTAACTTTTCCCCCACAGTTTCACCATGAAATAAAGGAATCCAAGGGAAATTTAAATCAACTGTGAACCTTCTAATCTTAAAGCCATATAAAGTGTTCAAGCCCTCAGTTAGCGCTTTCCAAACTGGAAAGTGAAAGAAATGTCTGAATATGAAGTAAATTATCTACAATGGTATTTAATACTTCAAGTATTTCTAAAAGTCATTTAAATGCAAATTTGTATTTATTTGTTTGTCTCTCAGATGGAATTTATACAAGTTAAGCATACCTTTCAAGTACATTTGAAACTAATTACATGGATAATTCTTCTTATTCACATGACAGTGATTAAAACGCTTTTTTTTTTTATACAGTCCTGAAAACCCACATATTCCCATAAATAAATCTTGCATGAAGTGTCTCATGAAAGTCACATAATTGCCCCTAAAATTCACTTCTCACATGTCCACAAATACCAACTTCCTAAGAAAAAGAATAACAGTTAAAAAGAAATATATATGGCCTTCTACTAATCTGATCCTCCCAGGCAGAACTCTATCTTTGGTAAGAATGCAAGGTAAAGGATATCCACATTAGATTTGTTTTACTGTGTCATGGTTGATTAACAGGAACGGCATCTGCACAACATGCAGTTCATAAAATTACTCACCAAGGTTTTAAATGAAGATTTACAAACATTACAAGGGCATAATGGAAATACCTTAGCCCATGGATTAAAATATGCACTAATATTAATAGAGTCAACTGAAAGCATTTTTATTTAATATATGCAAAACTTCTTAAAGATGGCAATAGAAAATCTGTACACCCTTTTCTGCAGTTCACACAGCAAAGTAATTGCAACAAACAGCTTTGCAGTTATAGAAAACACTAGTACACAGTTATTCTAAGGTGAGAAAAGGCTGACAGTGTATACAATAGGGATCAGAATTTAGAATAAACGCAACTGCTAAATCGTATAAGCTTTTCTATTTATTTGAGTATTTAACATGTATTAAAAAAAAAGGAAAACCCAAAAAATAGGTTTCCATTATTTCAGATTCCTGCATTTCAATATAGTGTTCTTCAACACCAGCCTAACACCTATCAAATATCTTCAGTGCACTCAAGTTATACCCCAAGGAAATATCAAACCTTTGCGAAGATTTCCACCTAGCATCAGACCAGTCCTTTTAACTGAAGGGAACAGGAGACCACATCTAAAGCATTTCCTACTCCTGGTGTAGGAAAATACTACAATTCTTATTTTCATAACATCTGTGTCTTAGAATCACACACAAACTGAATACTTCTGCTAGGAAACAGATGTAACTGGCACTTATCTCACTTAGAATAAAATAAAAGGAAGAAGGAAGGCTGAGATGGAGCCACGGACAGAGTACTTGGGCTGTGGAGTAAAAATTC
>NW_009226139.1:24744-45366 GCF_000690835.1 Fulmarus glacialis | reverse complement strand
AGACATTAATCAATGATGATCCCAAGCTTTATAAATGAAATATTTTCAGAGACAGTGGACTGGGGGGAGCTCTATTCCCACATAATAAATTCCTGGTTTTCTGTACTTAGAATCAGAGAGATTAGATGTTTTTATGAAGCAAAGAGAAGTTTGGCAGATCAGTGTAACAGATCTTTCTACAGAATTTCATCTCCCACAGAGTAGATGGATGTGAAGATGAAAATTTATTTCTATCTTGGAGGACTATTATTGACTATGGCAGGAAGATCGTAAAGGAATTCCTCAGAAAAAGATCTTATTCCCTGACCTTATGAAGAAAAATACCTGGAAAACACAGAGATATTTTAATTTATTAAAATATTTATTTATTCTATTTTAAAGAAAGGAGCCCTAATAAAATCTCAGTCACAGCCTAACTTTAAAGATACCACATAACTGCACCACTACACTGGCCACCACAGGGGCACACTCAGACACGAGCAAAAATTCTTCAGTGATTTTTTTTTTTTAAATGGCAGATAGTGCTTAAATCTCAGAACTTGACATAACATTTTTGAGTCAGTACTACTCAGGTGGTTGTGGAATTTCATATCCTCTGTAGCAGTATCTGATCCACGCATCGTTTCTTTTAGTGTATTACCTGTGTTACAGTTATATCTTTAAAAGTATTCCAAGTAAAGCCACTTTATGAAATCACCTCCTATATGGCTACATGCTCAATATTCTGAAATCCCAAATCAAACAATTTATTCCAACTCCACAAAGGTAGCACTAGCTTTTAGGTTCTTCCTCAACCTGACTCTGATAATGAGATGATACCGCCCATCTGCTGCAGCTGGATTCTGTTGCATAGTTCGTACCTTTTTTCTTTTTTAAGGAATTCCCATTAACTAACCGTCAGGCCATCTCTAGCTGCCCAGCCAAAAAACAACCAAAAAGTAAGGAAGCACACGTGTGATCCAAGCTCACTGTTACTTCCACAAGGTAAGTCTGAATTATCCCAATGACACTATTTTCTAAAATACCCGAGAAGTTTGCACCACAGCACCTGTACCACTTATGTATGTACACTGCGATTCCACTCAAAAAAAATTTCAGTATACCTGTGTGAAATATATATGAATATATATGTTTTTATAGATAAAAATAAAATAAAATTATGTAGGTATTATGGGAGAAGAATGGAGTTATAGAATGTGATTATTTTACTGCTTAGATAAATAGCAATATAAATAACAGAAGTCAAAGAAAAATGTATGAGCTGACTCTACTCAAGTACTTCTACCCAGAGCACCTATACTGAATGGGGCAGCACAGTATTCATGGTGGGTATTCATGGACTGATTCACCCAAACACGGACACTTAGTAGCACAACGAATGCCCCCGTATACAACAAATTATAAACAAAGGATTAGAGGCAGAGGCTGAGATGCTCCAGCTGTTTTGCATGTAGAGAGTAACTTGTTCTGGAAGTAACGAAGATTTATTGTAGTAGGCCTTTAGGTGGCCTTTAGGTGGCCCACTGGCTGCGGTAAATGTTTTTGATGGTAGCAGCCTTTCTGTTTTGAGACTGGTTTTGGCAGTGGAGATCTGTAGCATTGCAGAGGAGGCAAAATAAAGGTCATGGGCAAATTAAAGCGGTACCCCTGTGCCATGGAGCTTTCTGACTGGTTTCCACAGGACCACTGGATGTTGTGGCACAGAACATTTGGGCGGATCTATTGAAGTTAAGAGAAATACATGAAAGGGAAATGAGCCTTAAAAATAGAGTATACTGCCAAAAGCACACTGTAAGAAGCCTCAAGAGGAGCACATTTAAAATTACTATTAAAAATGTAACCAAAATAATTTTGTTGAGGAAGAAGAGCAAAATTAAGTAAAATAATAAACTAAAACTTCAATAATGGTATTAATAAAGCTTCGCAATTTAAGCTCTGAATGCATAACTGAAAACAGGGAGATTAAAGTATAAATGATATCTACTGCATTTTAATATAAATTATATTTTAAAGTAAGCAGCATCAATGAAATATCAATATAAAACATATTAGTTTGTTAGTAAGAACAGCTACCACATCTGTGTAAAATCGTTTATTGTTATATATTGAATGTAGAAAACCAACTTAATTCTTCATCTCCTGAGGCATAAAATCCTATAATAGTTTAAAATCGTCTCTGACAACTGCCCCTACAAAGCTTGGGTTTATTGGTCTTTGCTGTGCAATGAAACATCAAAATACTTCTTGAAGGTAAGGAAGAATGAAATGTATTTGGGCGAGGAATTTGATATTTGCAGGAAAATGACTATGAAAAAAAGTATTGATTTTTTTCATTATGTACATGTGCCAAAATGTTATAGGGAATATAGGAAGGGGGTTAAATAACTTTATTAAATAAAATAATTATTGAAAAGTAACTATATAATGTATAAATGCACACATACATATTTTATATTTTCCTACATACATAAATAATTCATGTATATATACATAAAGCTGTCTTTTCATATTAAATATACCACAAGCCATACCAGAAGCTACTATAGTAACATATGAATGAATGATCATTTATATACAACTAAAAAGGGAAAATGGATATAATGTACATCAGGATGCTATTTGGAAGACCAACATTCACACTTCATTCTGCCAATACAATATCAAACAAAAGTGAACCATTTAAAAGGACTCTGAAATATATTATGCAATAAAGCTCTAGATGTGAACTTTAACTCTCAGCAGTTCTTCCTTTCACCTCTTTGAAGCAACAAATAAAGAAGATTTACAACCAAAGGTGCTTAATCTAACATAAACTGAAATTAATCTCCATAGAATAAATAGAACATCACACCCATAAAGTGTGATTATGTTTCTTTTACTCATGGAAAAGACTTTCATATTTCATATAATTTTATGGTTTTGCCCTTCATGGGTGAAATACTCTATATTTCTCTCAACAAGTGATGTTGTATATAAAAAATCCAGATCCAAAAAGGGGAAAAAAAACCCCAAAACCTGTGTCCATTAAATTTGCAGACAAATTATGAAATACAGAATTTAATATTTTCTGCAGTAACTTTCAAGAAGAATTAGAAATTGAATATATTGTTTCTATTTAAAAATAGATGTGCTGGCAATTCAGCTTTTTTGCAATGATTTTGCTGATTTCTAATTATAATTTAAGTTTTCAATTTAAGGGGGAAAAAGACTCATTTATTCTAATTACAGTCAATTAGTGAATTTGGGGAAGGAGGACTGCCAACCAATGCCACATTTCAGCAGCCTTCCAAACCAAAAGATTCACATTATTTCAAGAACTTTTTTTTATGCTTTCCCCTCATTCTTTTTTTTCACTGCACTGTTTCTCTAGCACAGACATCCTTTGACAATAAATCACAGAAACATAAAATACACTCAGAGAGCCACCAAGCCGTGTCAGCATTGTTTAGCATATTAGACTCAAATATAATCAAGAAATTTAATAAATTGCTAAAGGATTTTTCCCTTCATTATTTAACATTTCCAATACCTTTTCCAAAGAGGCGAATATATTTGAAGTGGTAGGTGTAAAAAAATCACAAATCTCCTTATTGAATGCCCTATTAACATGACAATTTCCTGAAGACAGAATAAGGATTTTTAGATTTCCAAGCCAAAGCATTATTATTATTGTTCTGTAATTGCACTATATAAAGAATACCAAACCCCTGATACCCCTCAACTTGATATTTATAATTTCGATTGAAAAGATTCAAGACATATAAGGAGTAGAGGGTTTTCCTAAAATACCACAAAAAATTGAAAACATAGAAAAACAATTATGATATGAAACATAATTGAGCCACATATGCAGATTAAATTCAGATTTAAAAATATAAATAGATGATGTAACTACTTTTTAATGTGCAATTTTTAGTGCGGCTTTTGGAATCCACAGCAGAGTTTCCATAATTTTGTTTCTTATTAACCAAATGTAGCTCCTCACTCCATTGAACCCCAATAAATAAATTAAAAAACCCAAAATATTCCACACAAAATGCTTCATTTGGTACCAGGAAATTTTACTGGAATATTTTATTAATATTCCATTTTAAAAGCTCATTAGATTAATTCCTTTGAATTCAGATGTCTCTTCTCAAAAGTAATAGTTACATTCAATATTTTAGTGTCTATGAAATCCACAGCATAACACACAGCCTAGTACTTTTCTCTCTTTCTGTGATTTATTAAACCGAACACAAGGACTCAGAATATTTCTCTACTGCCATAAACAGATTGCTCATTTCTTCAATGTCACTCACTTCACAGCATGCCATACAGACTGCGTCTGCAAAGACAGACTGGCAGAGTGCTTGAGAAAGCTGCTTGTCACTTCCTATAATGGACAATGACATTATTGCCTAAAGGAAAACCCTACTATTTTTTATTTCCTTTATGTTATTATTTTTCTTCATCAGCTTTCGCCCCACTTCATTATACACTTACATCTGGAAAAAAACTTCTGAAGTTTGCAACTGGTACATATACCCTGTCGTAAGAAGACAGAATTGATTCTTTTTTGAATTAAAATAACAAAAGCAAAATTTCAAGTCCATTTATCACAGATAAAAACCTGTTCTAGTTCTTTTGTTTAAAGTACAGTGGACTGGAGTTTCATAAAAAAGTGACGAGGATTAAGCGCTCTAAGACAAATAGCTGTGAGCACCAACGTTGTTTTAGTCTAAGAAAACAATTGACTAATTGGATTTAAAAAATACAATATAAAATGTAGAGAATCAAACCACAAACACAATATGAATTATCCATGATGTTCTTAGGAAACAAAATACAATGCAGCTGTAAAAAGATGCATCCCTGAAAGGAGAATATTTCAGAACTGTCTCAGAGTAAGGGAGCCTGCAAAGTACTGAGTCTTCAAAAAAGACATACTTTCTTCAGGAGTCTTGGGAAGTATATTTCAGGTGCCACCTTCTGAGACCTGTGGGGTGAACACTACTACATAAATGGCAGCTTTGATTCCAATGAGATTTTATAAAAGCAAAAGAAGTGACAAAATGTTTTTTGGAGTGCTAGGCTACAGCACCATAAAGGATGAAGAGTGCAATTTAAGATTTTCTTTTTTTTTTTTCCCTAAAAAGACTAGAAAAGAAAGAAATCTTTCAAATCCTGTTACTTATACTCAAACCTTCACCCTACAATTCCCCTCTGCACCTAACCAACTCCAGAACTTACTTGTAGTTATTATGAATTAAGCAGAAATTGGGATTAAGCACTTCACCAGGCACACCGAACAGCTCTCACTTACTGTATTTGATACACAAAGGAAGTGAGAAATGCAAAATTTTAAATGCAGCTACTTGAAGGAAGGAAAAGCCCATATCTGCTGCATATCAAGCAAGTACATAGGCCACCTCTACATATCAAGCTGAGCAACTATTTTGTGCTTTGAGGAACAGCGTATGTTGAAATCAAAATATGGCAAGCACTAGTGTACTTACATACACTTCCAAATGACTCAAAGGACAAACACAGAAAGAAGGAAAACAAGAACGAAATAATGGAAAACAGTTCTGTTCACCAAGGGATTAAATGACTCATCCATTGTTTTGAAGAGCAACTGATCCAGTGGTACTGCGGAATCTCCTTTGCCTGCAGGCCAATAAAAAGTGGCTGCCTTCTAAGGATATATGAATATATCAAATAACTCTAGTGATGACAAAGTCTCCGGGTGATTCAGGGAGTGGAAGACACAAAGCTACATTCCACAATTCAAAACAAACATTTAAAAAAAAAACAAAACAACTCAGATTGCCCACTGCAGTACAGACATTCTTATCCTAGTGGAAGTCAAACAACTATTTGCTTCTAAGTGAGGTGAAAACTGTTTAATGCATCACTAAGTAAAAATCAATTTTATTCTAGCCCAAAATGTAAAATCCATTTTGCTAAGATAACTTGATTTTCATGTTACCAGAAAATATTCTAATTTAGATTTATAAGACTTCTGCATTTTCTGAGAACCCAGCCATGCTGGATGTGATCTGATCCTGACACACTGCGCTTTGTTTTTCTTACGGACATCAATATTCAATCTCATAAAGATAAGCATGCCAAAATCTAGCATTAATTTATCATCCTTTATTTTAACAAAAACAAACCACGAAGCCAGGCAGACACACCAAAGGATGCCGATAGAGAGAAGGAATTCACCCGTTGCAAATTTACACCCAGAACGGCAGATTCAGGTACCGAAGCTCTTGGGAGCTCTGATACAACTTGCTAAAATGCAGCCATCCACTCCCACTGTGTGAAACCCAACTAAAGTGACTGTTCTGAGATTTTGGCACACACGGGCACACATGGGGGTGATAAATCCGGTTCTTCAGTAACTGCTGCATTTCCTGTTGTAGCTCATGCTAATAGTCCTTGTCCTAACCTAAATGCCCATCCCTTCCTCCTGCAATAAACACTGGGTATATTTTGAATATTGTTTTCTCTAACTCATAGTGCTCATAGAAAGATTTGTCAGAAAGAATGTACCCCTGATCCTAAATGACCATAATTTTTCACAGAATTTCTTAAAGCACACAGAAAAGAAGGATTTTCAAACTTCTAAAGTGTCCATATTTCCTAATATCACTCTACTTACTACAAATTGGAAATTCTGTAATTCATAATAGTAAGGAGACATGTTAGAAAAGTGACTAAAGTGCACCACTCCAGCCAGTCATAAAATCCACCAGCTGGCAGCTCTACCCCAAGAGCTGAACCAGAGGCAACAGAAGGAATCATTCTGAGAGCATGAAGAAGATGTACACTCAGAGAAAGTGTCTGATTAGTTAGTGGTTGGTATTACGTATTTGAAACAGGCTTTAAAAAAATAGTTATGACAGTAGCAGTTGCATATTATTACCTATCACAAAAATACTAATAGCTAACCTTTGTCACCTGTATCAATTTCATGTTTGCCTGTTTTTGATTATGAGGCATAACCGCATTTCTTACCACAACCCCTGCTTCAGGTTCTTGATACAAATAATTTTCTGAGAAATGTGTGAGTACTGTTATAAATTCTTAACTATAATTTTATTTAAAGCAGGTTTAGAAATCAAGAGTTTCTTGGCTCTCAAATCTGGATTTGTTCAAATCACATATAATAAAAACTAACGAATATTGAACATTGTCAATTTTTATGCATGATAAAATATGATCTAAAGAAAAAGTAAATAATGTTTTCAGAAACAAAAGATACTTCATATACAATTATGAAATGCCTAAAATATCCTGGCCGCCTACTCAGCTAAAACAATATATTCATGTAAGAATTGAAAACACTGAAAACTTCTTTATCACTTATAGTTTAGGAAAAAAAAGCCAGGCTTTAACTTATTGAGTGTTTTACTGGTCAGGGTAATAGAGGAATAGACTTTCGCTAACTGTGGGGACTGCATTTCTTCAGTATAAGAAGAAAGATCGTTCACATTTGCTGCCTGTGAAATTTTCTAATGAGATCTGTACTACTTCAAAGCAGGTGGAAAAAAAAAGTCACACACTTCTCAATTTGTGTGACGGCTAAAAGTCTTCAAGGCATTGACTAAAGCAACACAGATACCACAGTTTCTATAAGACTGTTAGGAATCTGTTACTACTATTACATATCCAATTGCATTTCTACTCTTAGAGAAAAGGTCGATACAATGAAACCTTCCAGTATAAAAAGAATGAAATTAAATAAGGGGTTTTTTTCACTATGAATATCATGGTCTGGGGCACAGTTTCTGTAATATTCTGCTTATTTTTTCAAAATAACTTTTATTTCTATAACTTTTCTGTTCTGGGACATACAATAACAGTATCTTGGTAGATCAAGCATTAATTGCAGATTTAATTATAGTTTTTGTGCTTTATTATGTATAGTTTTAAATAAATTCCTTACAGAACAATATTTTTAAAATAGATGATCTTGATATATTGAGAGAATTCTAAAAATGCTTGGAATTTTGATGTTTCTGATTCAAGAAGTAAAATGTGCATTTCATCTTTTACTCTGGAACGCACACCCTATAAAAGAACAGTTTTAAACTATACTTTTGAATTATGAAAAAAAAAAAAAAAGAGAGTTACTGCTACATTTTCCTATCAGAAATATTCTGTGGCTTGTTTAGACAAGTGATCCTATAGAAACAACATCCAATTTAATACCTACTGAAAGTTTTAATAGTGTCTAGGCTGGAAACTTTTCATTCTAAATTTCTCAGTCCGGTTTTCTGTAAAAGAAACGCTAAGTATTTTTCCTACATTCATTTACAACACATTGCAACTACTAATCCAGTGACAAACAAACTGACAGTTTCTTCTTTGGATCATTTACATGGACTGACCATTTGCTAGCTCTGATCTCAGTGAGGATGCTACACTCGCAGCAGTTACGAGTCGGGAGTGTTGCTGTGACATTTTGCATGATTCTTTTGGTTCTGTGATAAGAAAATAAATGGACTTCTAAAACCTATGAAAACCCCATGCCTCTGGGCATAACACTGAAAAAAAAAACACACAGAAGGTACAGGTTCCCATCTTGGAAGAGCCATCTAGCTAAGCAATAGGTCTGGGCTAATCTTCCTAGCAGAGTTAATCAACTTGGGAACACAATGCAATTAAATAACTTTTTTCATGCACTTGTTTCATTCAGAACCAGCTCAAGCTTCTCCTCTCTTCTCCTCTCCCTTCCCTTCCCTTTTCTTCTCAGGTTCTACTTTGCAAAGTGTGAATCTACTGTGTGCTATTTCTTTCCATTTCTATTTTTTTCTTAGAAACACAATATGAGAGCTCCAGTTCCTAGACATCCTACCTGTCTACAGACACCTTAATACCAATTCAGTTGTAGAAGAGTACTATACAACCTTACATCAAGATTTTAAAATCTATTTTGATAAACACTCTATTTCTCATCATAACCATCAAACCTTAGCCTGATTTGTATGTGCCTTTGGAGGCTGCCCTCTCATTAAGTTTTGTGCCTTGCTTGGATTACAGCAATGCACTACTCACAGCATTTTCCTGATTCCTTTACATATTTCTGCAACTAGGTTCCTAAGGTTGATTATTAACGTTATGCTGCAGACAGCTGCAACCCCTATAGAACTAAGCGCCAGCTGAAAGCCCTGGTTATACAATTAGACTGGGGCTGAGTCAAAGGCAGTGGCAGGGTAGCTGCCGCTATCCTACAACCTTTCTCTCTGTAAGAGGGATTACATTGGCCTTGGCTTCCAGTTAGCTTACTGTTCAGGCAGAGAGATCTCTTCTTTCATCGGGATCACGGTGAGTTTGCATTCACCCAGAACAAACCATATCAGATAGACCATCACACCAGGAGCGCTAATGCAATATATCTATAGAGATGGCTTCTCCATCAAAGAGCCTATAGTTCACCTTTTGTAAGCCTGCATTAGGGCACAGAGCAGAAACAAATAGCTTTTAGACTACCTCTGCTATTTGTCACAAGGGTCCCTCTGTTCTGTCATACTTGGACAGACTTTGCTTTCTTCTATAGGAGTTTGTTGTCTTGAGGTTTGTATGAACATCATCATTTTTTACATCTTGCTGGTTTCCCAGGAAAAAAAAAAAAACACAAACAAACAAACAAACAAACACCAAAAACCCAAAACGCTACTAGACTGACCTTTAGACAACCAGCACTTTATTGTTCTGTTTGTGGTCAATGAGGAGAAATGGGATGCTTTGCACCAGCTACTAAACCACTTGTCCTGGTTTTGGCTGGGATAGAGTTAAATTTCTTCCTAGTGCTGTGTTTTGGATTTAGTATGAGAAGAATGTTGATAACACACTGATGTTTTCAGTTGTTGCTGAGTACCCTGGCTAGCAGGGATAGTCAAGGACATTCAGCTTTCATGCTCTAGGAGGGAGCATAGCTGGGACAGCTGGCCCAGCTGGCCAACGGAGTATTCCATACCATGTGATGTCATGTTCAGTATATGAATGGTAGGCATGATCCAGGAAGTAGCAATCGCTACTTGGTTATCGATCAGCGTGGGTGGTGAGCAATTGCATTGTGCATCACTCATTTTGTATATTCTATCATCATCATCATCATCATCATTATTATTATTATTATTTTCCCTTTTCTGTTCTATTAACAACCAATGAGTTTTTCTCACTCTTACCCTTCTGATTCTCTCCCCATCCCAGCGGTCCAGGTAGGGGGGAGTGAGCGAGCGGCTGCGTGGTGTTTGGCTGCCTGCCGGGTTCAACCACGACACCACTCTCCATTAGCCAATACATTGGGTACAGAATACTTCAGGATCTGCTCATTTCTGCCCCCTTTTTGGTGACAGCAATTAACAGAAGTTGGTCTGTTCACAGCATTTAAGAGTCAGATTCTTCAGGTACAGTTCCTCAGAGTACAGTGACAAAAGCGAACAGAAAAGCTGTACTGTGAACTTGTGAAAATAAATGCATGGCAGTTCTAGAAATACAGCAAGTCTGATGAACATACTTGTGTGTCACTGCTCCCATTTTGCATACACTTCATGGTGAATATCTTCACAGCAAGATTTCAAAGCACCGTAACTAATCTGTGTATATTCAAGTTTGTGACATTTTATAAGACAGCTGAACTTTTAAGAAGTCTTTCAGTGGAGTTTTGTTCAGGTCCTAGAAGAGTTTTCCATTTTGAAGTTGAAGCCAATTCCTGCATTGCTGCCACAACCAAATCTCATGCATCACCTACTGCCTTTCACAATTAATCTCCAACACATGAAAGCATTAGTAGTGATTTGGGGTGCTTTATTAAAATTAGCAAGCTATTGAACAGAACCATAATTTCTAATAATTCTTTCAAAGAGTTTACAAAAAATTCACACACAGAAATTACTAGTTTAAATCAGTATAGCTGGCTTCTCTTAATCACTGAAATATCCAGTACATATCTAGCTAATCTTTATGAAGTAAGTGTGAAGACTGTACCACTAAATATGAAATATATGAAAGATGCCAGCAGCTGTCTGTAGTTACAGTGCAATGGCCTGGATCCTCCACTGGTGCAAATTAGAGGACACAGTTTAAAGGCTTCCTTGCAGGCATTTCTTAAGATTAAGAAACTGGTTAAGATATTGGTTTGATGGAAAAGAATGAGCATAATTTCAGTCAGAAGGCAGAAAAAGCAATTTACCTGAAGAAGGTGACAAAGAACTGCACCAGATCCATGATAGTATTGTGCTGTGAGAAGGCAATCTGCAAATAAAATAGAAGTAAATTACATCATTTTCAGAGTCAACAGCTCTTTTTTAGGCTAGGGCTTTATGGCTCCATGGTTTATTAGTTTCAAGTGTAATTTCAGTCTATTGTGCACACACCTGCATTTACCATAAAGTAAGATGAGCAACTAACTCCCATGTCTGTGTCAAAATACAAACAACAGAATACAGTTTTTCTATTGAAGTAAAGTTAATAGAAATATCCACATAAAACTTGCTTGATATAAACAATGAAAACAACATGCAAAATATTAAGAAATCATATTGATATAAATTGTCTTCTTCATAGTCAACTGGTTTAACTATCACCATTTTCCATTTTAATAACAACACTGAAACAAGGTTTTAGAAATGACAAAAACCAACTTGTGCTTAAAATTAATACATTTAAAATATTTTAATTTCATAATATTAAAATTATCGCATATGTTAATTAAAAAAAAAAAAACAGATAAAGCTGGTGTATAATAAAACTGTTTCAAAGCAAATTACTTTAAAGACAAAGTAACAAATATTCTTCTAGGCTACATTTTTACAGCCTCACCAGAACACACATTAGTTCAACTCCTTACTGTAATTTTTCACAAAGATTTAATAATTATCTCTAAGACAGCATATACACACATACGCACATTCACACTTCCATGCAACAGAGCCTGTAATTATTACTATAATTACTTTTTGCTAATGTTAAGAACAGTACTTAATATTTAAGTTATATCTACAAATATCCTTCAGTCCCTATCTTGTTCAGTTTTTGGTAGTGTATAATTATCAAACTGAAGATACACAGAATCTTCTACTTTGAATTGCACAGTGTTTATCTAACTATATTCCCAGCCTGTTCAAATAATTGTTGTTTTTAGAGATCTTTGTGCATTTAAGATCTGGTCTTGACTAGTAATTACACCAAATTACTCTGATTCACTTTCACAGCTGACTTGTGAACTTTTGAAATGATAACTCATGATATTCAAGATTTTTTTTTTTTTTTTTTTTTTTAGGCAAAGCTATAATGTAAACTTTAGTATTATAATGGTGTTACCGTGCCTTGTGCCAGCTAAATACAGCTAACCATAGGTCAGATTACTTAAAAGTCTAAGGAAGGAACAGCATGTAAACTGCATCGTTCCAGAAATAAGCATAGGGGGCATCATCATGCAAACACATCTCTCAAATGTAATTTCTCCCTTCTCTTCACTAATAATGCACAATTGCAAGCAATGCAAACAATTCTAGGAACTTTGGAATTCAGTACAGAAAGCAGATATTTCAAATTTCTCAGCCTAAATTATCAGGAAAGATACTTGATAAATGAATCAGAATATAATTTAGTGTACTAAACTCCTTGATAGCTATCATCTGTCTCCTCCCTAGACAGGAAATCTAAATGTGCCTAGCTTAAGTAGATTGCTGTGTGTGGATCAGGGCAAAACCTACATTTTGGCCTAGGAGCCTGTGGAAAGACAAGAATCTGAAGACTATGTGGGAAAGAATCAGGAGAGAGAAAGAACTCTCTGACTCACTGCTCAAGTTTAATCTACAAATGTTTTCACATTTGTCCAATATAAGCAGAAATTTTAAATTCTCAGAAACTTTAACTTGGACTACTGTTATGATGAATACTGTATCAAAATGAAGAGAGATTAGGGAGTAAAATATGAAAAAGTTGAAGAGAAATTACAGAGTGGACAAAATTGTCAAAGTATCTGTTAATGCCAATGCAACCTTTATTTTACATAGAAAAGATAAAAACTGAGAAAAGATCTGAAGATTTCTTTGGCCCAATATAAAGTTCATCCCAAGCATAAACAATTGTTTAAGAATACCTTGTATGAAAAACAAAAGCTTTCTATATTCAATCTTTACTTTAAAAGCAGACTGGATTCCCTTCAAATAATATTTAGTATTCAAACATTCTGGCTTTTCCAGAATGTTTTTTACAAGTACCATACTTCAGGAGATGAACTAACACAAAGAGAAAAAAACATGCCAGTTTCAACAAAGTTCACCTTTTGTGACTTGTTAAAAAACTATTTGTCGAAGGAGCATTCATATTTTGCATTACTTCAATTATTTTCATTCAAGGTGTCAGCATTCATTAACAGCATCTGTTAGACTAGAAACAACTACAGCCAAGGGAAAGTCCTGCAATCAAAAACCGCAAACTGATCATATTCATGTCAGGAAAGTTTTATACCAAATTTTTCTAAGAAACTGTAGTGCCTTTATTTCTCTTTTTCAACACACAGCAAATATGAAGTAGGCAGATTTACAAAAATTGCACAATTTTATATGCCTATTAATGATTAAATATGATTTGCATATCCCTATATTCAAGGTGGGATAGATTGCTTTTGCACAAAAACGGACTCAAAAGGAATGATTTCACATTTTCCACCTTTTATTAATCAAGTCATCTACTTAAGACAATTGTGATGTTCCTTTGCTGGAGTTCGTGTTTGCAAACCTATGGAAGAACTTCTGTCTGTAAAACTTACTTGTTTGGTTGTATGGGATATTCTTGAAAGTGCTCATACTTTAGAGCAAAAACACAGTAAAATATAAAGTTCCATCCCAGAAGTAATTTCAGATTTTAATCAAACATTATCTTCTAATGATTACATTAGAGTTCATGTTTAAAAGATGAACTACAGTATTTTCTGAAGAAACAGTACCATGCATCTTAGACTAATTTCAACACAGAATATTAACAAAAAGAATACATATTTTAATTATAAGTAAATCACAAAGGAGCAAGTAAATGTCATGAATTTAAGCCTGACACAAAGAACCATAATACAATTTAAAAGATTTACTTCCATTGCATTTTCATCTAGATATGACCTTTATTGTCTTTTTTCTTGTGCTTACACAGACAAGGGACAAGACAAGGAAAATTCTTTCAACCCCAGGATTTCACTTTGGACTTAAAGATGCTGGAGATGAATACCTATTTTGTTAATTTGTATCATGCCTAAGTAGCCCTCAGTTTCACCAAAATGTCTAATAACGAAGCTGGTGAAGGGTCTGGAGAACAATATCGTGCTCTACAACTACCTGAAAGGAGGTTGTAGCGAGGTGGGTGTTGGTCTCTTTTCCCAAGTAACAAGCAATAGGACGAGAGCAAATGGCCTCAAGTTGCGCCAAGGGAGGTTTAGACTGGACATTAGGAAAAACTTCTTCACTGAAAGAGTGGTCAGGCCTTGGAACAGGCTGCCCAGGGAAGTGGTGGAGTCACCATCCCTGGAAGTATTTAAAAGACGTGTAGATATAGCACTTAGGGACATGGTTTAGTGGGCATGGTGGTGTTGGTTTGATGATTGGATTTAATGATCTTAGAGGTCTTTTCCATCCTTAATGATTCTATGATTCTATAAGCCTATGGATCCCACAAATATTATCTCTATCTTCTCTTACAAATAAAGATCAAGATAAATATCATCTCTATCATTTCCTATGGAATAGAATCACCAAGTGCCATGTGGAAAATAATTTTCTATGGCAAAGAATAGCCGCTATGAGTGAACACAGAATTTCCAGCATAAAGCTATTTCCCTTGAAGAAAGAGGAACAATAATACCTCTGCTTTACACAGCTTAACACTGAAAAATGGAAGTAGGATTAGTTATAGCACTATAAAACATTACTTGAAATACGATTTCAGGTGCAGATGCTAATTCTTTCATTCACCAGCATTAGATTTCTAAAAGAGAAGTTAGGACTGACATCAATACGGCAGCTAGAGACATGGCTATAGATGCAGATACATTTCAGTAACTCTCTATGATCTATGCTTCTCTTCAAAGGCAAGCTTATAGACAGCTATCTGTCATAAATGTTATGGAACAGTTTTCTCACCTTCACAGAAACCACTAGAAAACTTCTCATCAACTACAACAGTTGAGGGTTTTTTTCCCTGTTTGGCTAGCGTAAAAAGCTTTGAGTGGGTTTATGATCCAATACAGTTACAGACAAATTCTTGCTTTGCAACATGAATAATGGCAGGTTTTGCAAAAAACGACAAAATGGATGTTTATTTTTCTTAAATACTCTGCTATTGACAGCAAAGAAAAATAAATTAATTAGAAAATTTAAGGTGAATCAGAATTTATCATTTTCACAATAAAGACATCCAAACTGTACCACAAACAAAAAAGAACCATATTCTGAGGGCTTCAAGATATGCAACAAAATCTTTAGTCTGATTTCCTAACAGACCTCAATTTTATTTTCCTTAGAAATTGGTTACAGTATTGGAATATCCCTTGAATTCAACCTATTTGAATTGTAGCTGACCTAAAGTTTTGTCATTTGCTTCTAAAAAACTACAAGCAGATGTTTATTGGATTATCAAGCCATAATGAATTTGCTGAAACAAAAACATTATAGGACATAGAAATTCCTAGCTTTGTACTCCAGTAGGGCAAAGTCTAATCTCAACACCTGGTTCACAGAAAATCCCAGAAGCTGTTTGAGCTTTCTGAGCATTTAAAAAAAAAAAAAATTGAGACAAGCTCCATCAAGAATGAAAACTGTCCTATCATTACAGGATCTCTACCTTGAGCAATGTGACAAAAGATGAATTTTTGGGGGGTAGTTTGGAACATTCTAATGGTGGTGAAACTCCAACTATGAGGACCTATGATAACAAGAGAGAGTTCTACGCACCAATATTTTTTTCCACAAGACAAAAATGGGTGAAGTTCTTGAGCATACAAGCTTCTTTTGATGCCCAGAATAGAGGACTTCAAACCAAAATAGAAGTTGGGAAGATGGCTCATTTCAGTATATTAGATCATCTAATATCTTTCTTGTGTGGAGTAGAGGGGATATGTGAGGGAGGAAGAAGAGTTGATAAGGTAGGCAAGTTGTAATGAAAGAGAGAAATGGATAGTTTATAACCTGAGAAATATGAAAAGATAAAGCACGTGCAAGGAAACTAAAATGTGCCATAAAACTGATGCTTCCACTAAAGCCAAAGCTTTTTGTATCCTAGTCTCAAGGTTCATCTTGTGAAGGCGTTGTAACGATCAGGACCTAGAGGTAAGAACTGCAGCGAAAAATGCTCTATTATTAAACTGAGCAATTGCTTTCAACTTGGATTTAGCTTTGAAGTCTCATGCTTCTGTATCAGACATGAAGAAGGATTTGCGTGTCTGAAAGTTTGCCTCACTTCTCCAGGTATCCAGCTGCCTTAATAAATAATACAAACTTCTATCTACAAAACCCATCTTGCCATTTTAACTTTAGGAATAGTGTTATCAGAAGTGCTTTTTCTATGAATATTTCTGCCTGGATTTTTATCTGGATTAACTAAAATATTAAAAAAAAAACTATTAAAAAAATAACTTTCATATACAATCTTAGATCAAAGTAATACCAATACCAATATACAGAATAAATGTAGATACATTCTGAAATCCACAGTCATAAGAATTCAAAGAAGAAAAGATTCCAAAGCAAAATGTGTTATATATATGTTCCAGCTCACGGTCTTAAAAGATAGAAAGGTACATGAAGAAAAAGCTGATGGGTGGTAACTGGGCTGTGGTGATTGCTCCAAGAAGTATTACTGATGTGTCTATCCTTTTTCTCTACCATGTTCAGGCCTTTGAAAAAATATGTTTAAAAAAAAAACAAAAACAAAAACAAAAACTCAAAACAAACAAACAAAAACTCATAAAACCCTAAGAAATCACTTAAGTTCTTTACATCATGCGACCTAATTGGAAGACAAGGCATTGTGACTGCTGACAAATCTTTTATAGCAATTGAGGATTCAAAAGCCAAATATTCAGCAGAATATGCCAGAGCGCACTGCATACAAGGATATGTTGCAACGAACATATATGATGGATATAACAACAATAATGAATGGAATAAGTCTGTTGAAACAGGAACAACTTTTGAACACAGGGATTTTTCCAACCTTCAAAAGTTAACGTCTGCAGGAACAGATTTTTTTTTCCACTGCTCTAGATACTAGTTCACCTTGACTATCACATGCAGCAATAATACAGTCCTACAGAACAATAGGTCAAGATCTGTTCCACCACAAAAATAAGATAATCTTGAAAGTTTAACTTAGGGACAACTTTCATATGGAAATAGTAAGTCTGGCCTCAGAATTTTGTGGTTTGGTTTGAAAAAATATAGATGTTGAGAAGCTGTCTCTGCAACTCTAACAAAACAATCTAGCAAAAGGAAAAAGAAAAGGAAAATTAGGCACAACAGGAGTGACTAAATCAAAATTCCACATTTGCAGTAAACATGAACTTAATCCATGAAATGGTTCATATATTCAAATAATGTACACAAAAAGCAATTTTAATCTATATTGCATTTCATGACATTATACACTAATGTAAACCTTTATCTGCTCAGGCTCTCAGACAATGAACAGATACTTCTGTTAATACAATTCTTTCATCTTCCACTGTTAATAAATTAAGAATGAACAAATAGGAGAAACTAAAATAAATACATGGTAAAACTTTGGTAGATGGTCTAATTATTAGACCTGGAAACATAATACAGTAAGGTCAGACATAACCCAAACTAAACTGCCTGATTATGCATACTTACACCCTACAGAATTATTACTTCCTCAGTATCATCAAAACTGTAATTGAATTTCTTCTTGAATAAAACTGTTATACACTCCCACACTGCTACTATGTATGTTCTGAAGCAAAAGACATGGATATTGACTGGACATGAAGACTAACTCATTTTGTTGTCTGTCCTCTTTTACACTTTCTTGAGGAACACTTTTTGACTGAGGTAACTTTAGACAACAAATATAAAAGACAGCTGAGGAAAATATTTGTGTAGATGGGTACATTTTTGTGTATAACATTTTTATTAGGAAAATGGGAAAGATCAAATACTGTTGATAATTTGGAAACAGAATGTTGGAAAATTTAGATACATAATAAATTTTCACATTTACTATTTGTTGTATAAAGTGAAGTTTAGATATATACTGTGCAGAGACCCAAATATAAACTATTTTTAAAACATTATTATGTACTATGTAATAATTGGGTGGAAAAAAACCTATGGATGTCTTTAAACTCAGTAAATGTATGATTACTGAATAATCAGTAATCACATAACAAAAGATCAGTGACTCTGATATTTTGCTTAAATATGACTACAATTATGTGGGGTTTTTTTAGAGAGGGTAAAAAATGGTAATGACTGTTCTTTCACATTGGACTTTGAATATGAAGAGTGACCTGCACTAGTGAAAGGCAGATGGTGGGAAACTCTGTCGTTTTCCCAATAGAAATAGTTAACAGGCAGAGCACAAAATGTATTTTCTTTTCCTTCGGAAAACAAAAATTCCAAGAGAACATGGTGAGAAAAGGACAAATTTACCAACAATGAATCCGAACTACTTCCGTCTAAATTAAAGAAACATTAAACACTTTCACACAGAGGCTAAAAATGCCACACATTTATTCTATATATTGGCTTTCCTAGAACTTGAAAAAGAAATTTTAAAGAAAATTTATCTGAATTTTACTATGTGGAACGTGTCAAATCTAGTCAAATGTGTGAATCTAGTCAAAATTAGTCAGCTAGTATATAATAATCAGCAGAGATAGGAAGGCATTTCATAGGTGAGTGACTCTAAAACAGATGTGGGACTCTCATAACATGGAATAAATTACCCTATGGAGCTGCCATTTCTCTCTGCTAATAACACAGGGAGTCTATGATTAGTTTAGACTATAGCTCTAATGTAAAACTTAGAATATAAATAATGTCAGGTGAGATAAATTTCTCCCATAGTTTCTAAGTACTGATTGGGTATTTCTGCAAAGTAACATAATGCTGAAATAGGAAAAAGAAATATTTCTTCTTGCTGGGGTGAAATGATCAGAAAAGCAATATGGAGCTAAGTGCCTGCTGCAGAATGCTACTGCTTTCTACTGTGTTGATGCCAGTAAAGAATTTAGTCTAATGTTGACAAACAGTCCTCCCAGATGATAATTAGGGATAGTAAAACTTCCATACTGATAACATAAATAGAAAATGAAAGATAACTTAAAGAAAATCAGACTCGGAATCACAGCCTTCATATCAAGATTTGATAAACATCTTCCATAGATTATCTCTGCATGCTGAAGTCCTGTCTCTCATTATGGCATACACTAGATTATTCAAATACCCACCCCTTTCTTTCTCAAACAATGTAATAATTACAGGATATTATTTCCAGAGTCACGAGAGGCTGAAAGAGAATCTAGGTTTATACTTAAGTGAGATGAATGACATTCTTAAAGAAGGTTCTTACAGCTGAATTTTTTCCTACCTTGCACTTTGCCTATTAAATTCAATATGCATACACCACTATTTCACTGCTTTATTTAATTTTGTGTTTGTGTACACATACAAACAAATGCATACCACACAGAGAAACCCTCAGTTAATAACCTCCAAGAAGTGAAGGAGAAAATCTGGGGAAGGGTAACTGTTATCTAACTTACAGGTTAATTCAGCATGCAAAATATCTTCATAATGATTAATACAGACAATATTAAGAAATTGAAATATTGAGTATTCAAGTCAATGAGAGAATGAAAGAAAATTAAAAGGCATAGACAAGGGAGAAACGACATGTTTCAAAATTAAATTAAAAAAAAGATGAAAGATAATTGATGCAAAGACCTTTAGCACTGGAAAGTTATTTTAGACATAAATCTTTGCAGGATTGAGTTCTCCTACAAACTGAGTGTGAAACAGCAGATTTCTAGACAACGTCTTCTGAAACTTTGGTTTTTAAAAGCCTGGCTAGATTAAATGGACAGGCAGGAAAATTAAATATAGAAGTGAAGGGAATGGAGTCAGGGAATTTGTCAGGCAGAGCTGAATGACAAAATTCTACTACAAAGAGAAGCATTCTGTGATGGTATGGTTTTGTTCGTCAAACTACATTAAGGAAAAAACATTTCTGTCTCTTGCTAGAATCGCATTTCTCTCTCTCTTCAGCTTTCTTGTTATGTCTTCTTATGACATCTTATTACGACTTGATAAATTAAAGAGTCTCCCACTAGGAAAGCTGCACCTGTTATGGGGTGCTCTTTTATATGTTAGCATCACAAAGTCATAGAAATGTGGACTGGAAGAAACATCGCAAGCTCATGTTGTTCAACTTCCCAATCAAAGCCAGGTGTCCTGGTTTCAGCTGGGATAGGGTTAAATTTCCTCCTAGTGCTGTGTTTTGGATTTAGTATGAGAAGAATGTTGATAACACACTGATGTTTTCAGTTGTTGCTAAGTACCCTGATAGTCAAGGACTCTTCAGAGGCTGGGAGAGAGCATAGCTGGGACAGCT
>NW_009226139.1:13298-24499 GCF_000690835.1 Fulmarus glacialis | reverse complement strand
CCATCCCACTGGGGGGTGGGTAGTGAGCAAGCAGCTGCGTGGTGTTTGGCTGCCTGCCGGGTTAAACCACGACACCAGGCTACTGTCCACACCAGATCAGGTCAACAGTGTCTTTTTCCAGATAAGTTTTGAAAACCTCCAGGGATGGATATTCCACAGCCACTCTGGGAAACTTGTTTCAATGCAGCATTGCTAACATAATGATTTTTTCTAGTGTTCACTCTGAATCTCCCAAGGTGCAGCTTGTGACCACTTCCCTTGTTTTACCACCTGCTACTACAGAGAATTTATTACCTCTGTAACTCCTCCACAAGTAATTGTAGCCTATTATTGGAGGCTCTTTGCCAGACTAAACAAGCCCAAGCTCCACAGCTTCAACCTAGCTTGTGTGCTTCAGGCCCCTAAAAATCTTTTTGGCACTTCTCCTGGACCGTCTCAGTTTCTCAATACCCTTTCTGAACTGGGGCACCAAAAATTGGAGTCTCATTCCACATGCAGCCTCACCAGAGCTGAGTAAAAGGCGATAATTTTCTCTTAATGAGGCCCCACACTTGGGTATTGCCTGAACTGGAATGAGGGCATACTGTTGGCTAATATTCAAGTTGACAGTAGGGAATTCCACCCTATGGTTAGGGCTTTTCACTTCTTGTCAGACTTCATGGGGTTTCTGTTGGCCCAATTCTCAAATTTCCTAAGGTCGTCCTGAATCAAAGCTCTACTGTTTGACATATCAACGTTGACATTTTCCAAAGTAAAATAGATTCTTGATCCTTTTCAGATCCTTGATGCATCTCTCTTTTTTTTTTTTATCTGCAGAAGCTGGTACCAGTGTCACACTAAGGATAAAACAATGACAACTGCATGCTCGTCTTCAACCCTCTTAAAAAAATTCCACAGTCCTCTGACCTACAGTGCTACCCTTACAATTCATGTTCAAATAAGCATGTGTTCATGTCCCTTTCTGATTCACTCCTATTCAAAAAACCGTCCCATTCTGACAACATAATTTAAATTTTTTCCTGTCAAACCTAAATCAGCTCAAGCACAGGCTAGTAATATTGCAACTAAAGAGTGTGAAAAACTACCTGGGTGCTGCACAGTAATACCTTCATTCTCATCTAGTGTAGCATGATCGATGGGCTTGCAAAACATCAGGAATCCTTGCCCATAATAGAGAACCCTATTCAAACAACTGGCAGACTATTATGCCTCTAGGATACCATAATAAGTCAAAACTGTAAATTATATTTATTCAAAAAATAAACATGGGATATCTCCAACTTTATACATTGTTTATGATTCTACACAAACCAGTTGCCCACACAGATTAATTTCACTCCTCAAAATGCTGTATATTTCTGGGGAAAAATGGTTCAATAAAAATATTGCATTAAAAAAAACAGTAACATGACTCTCATTTAACACGACAAAACAAAAGTGCTATCTCTTCGCTTCTCAAAAGACAGTCTAAAAGATACCTCCTCAAATGCAAAAGACCCATATGACGTTTTCATCAATGTCAAAATGGAATTAGTGGTGCAAGTTTAAATCTGCTGATGTTGTCACACTACTATCATATTGCTCTGTCAAACAGTGGCTAAGCTGATGAAGCAATTTGGATTTCTTCCAGGGTTCTTATATCCAGGAAAATGCCTAGCCAGTACCACTAAACAGCTAATTTTTAAGTCACATTTCTGTAATTATTGACGCAATGGGATGGCTATTTGAAATACATATTTTATGGAATCCACATAGATTGTCAAAAGAAAAATTTCCTGGAGGATGAAGTCAGAATCACAGAGTCAATGCTACTGTGTCAGGGTATATTTAACTTTATAAAGTAGTCTAACGAATCTAAGAACATCTCACTGAAGTGAAAGGGTCACTTCACAGTTATCTTTTTTTTTCTTTCCCGCATGAAGAGTTAAAAAAAAAAATAAATCTGAAATTCAAAAAATACAAAGTTCCGGTACACACCAGTCAGCACTGCAAGATCTCTCTCTACTGAACCTCGGACAGAGCACTGCAGGCACAGCTAGAAAAGCCACCAAGCTGTATCTTCTTAAGTTGGGCAAAAGTTTCTGTTAGGGCAGCTAAAAGCAAATATCTGTAATGCCTGACCTGCACTAAGCCACTTGATGTGTCAACCCAAAACCGCCTATTCACCGCCCCTTGACTCAGGGAATCCTTCTGCAGCATCATGTGCACCCACCACCATCCTGCCATACAGCACAAAATTCTACAAGAAGAATAGGCTGTGTGTTCCTTAGTTTGCAGAGTCCACAAAAGTTAACATGAAGCAAATCGTCTACATTTTTTGAATGGAAATGCTCACAGACTGAGCAGAAGCAACCTGTGGAAAGTGCATGCAAATGAAAGGGGAAACATAATTCTGTGGAACACAAAATGTCTCCTAAAATGGCATGCTTAGGTAGTCATTCCCATGTCTATTGCAATGTGTCTTTGCTGGAAATATGATTACATTAAAGCCCTCACTTGCTCCTTACAGCTTACAGGAGAAAATTAACAGTTTGGGGATAAGATGCAGACATCTTAACTCTGGTAAGCCTGTATATCCTGCTCTTCTGATCTAAGCAAGGGGTATTGGATGTTGTGGAAGGATACACAAGTGTCAAAATTTTATACTTATTTAAACTTGTAGGCAGTTAATAACCTTGTACTTGGCTCTACTAAAATGCATACTGTTCAAATGAGTTTAATTTACAAAGCTATCCAGACCACTTAGCATAATTGACCTTTTATTATTTATCAATATGTAATTTGTTTACTGTTGTGGACTATTAAACAAAATAAAACTCAAAAGCAATCAATCAAATTAGAAAACAAAAAGAGCTTTTCAGGGGCAGGGAGCTCCCTTGAGTGATTATAAAGCAACTGATTCTGGCTTTTCATCTTTAATGACTGGATTTCAGTTTTACTGTGAAGTAAGTAGACTGGAGTTCAGAAGCAATGTTACTCTGTACAGAAATCTAAACAGTGGTACTGTACCACACCAAATGTATTTAAAGAGTATCTGAGATTCAAGTTAAGATGTCTGAAGGAATTCAAAGTGAATGCGCGTTGAACTATTTTCTGTTTTTAAAGAGGCTAATAGCAGTCTTGTTTCTACAATATGTCACATTTAAACCTAAAACCAAAATACAAACTTATTTTGTATGAAGAGGGAATTAGTTGTTTGTGCGAGTGTCAGCTCACCAAAAACCGGACCCTGATTTTATATTCATAAAAAAAAAATCAGTTACGTATGCAAGGAGATATATCTACATTATACAGTTAATTTGACAAGCACAAACCTAACACCCTGGAAAACACTATATAGCTCAAATTACCAGTGTTTAGATTTCAATCCTTCAGGCACCTAACACAAAATCATAATTACTGATTACAGAAACTGGCAAATAATCATTTTTGACAGGTATTTCATATGAACTAAGGAATAAATAATTTCAGAACTGACTGATTTTTTTTTCCTCCATTTTTAAAGTAACTCAATTTTCTTTAGACATGGATTAGAAACAGGATTACTCAAAACAAGCCAAGCAAATATTAGTATTACAGTATCTGGGAACTGAAATATCAGCTGAAGAAAACTGTTGTTTATTTCTTGAAAAGACTGATTTTTAAACACAACTATTTTTATATACAGCATTCAGTGAGGATTTCTTAGCACATAGAAATTGCACCCCCAAAGAAAAGCAGAATTCTCATATTCTGAAGTTTATAAACCTGAAAAATGTCCTATTTTTGTTCCTGCATGGAAGATATTTTTCACCTTTCCTAAAAAAAAAAACCCAAACAAACTACGCTGAACTATTTGAATGACTGTAGAACTTAAAATGATGGCTATGGCATTTGAAGTTCATGCCTATGTGTATGTGTAGAAATACATATATCAGACACGGAAAATGTGTTGCCAAAAAGCATAAGATTTTTTTCAAAATCCACTAAGTCTTTATCTTCTTAAATATACAGTAGAGCTGGTTTTGCCAGACAATCTACTAGTTAACCTACTGGTTGGTCGCCAGCCTAATAAAAATGATAATAAAAATTTTTATAGGGCTACAAAAGCTGAAGTTTTAAAACTTATGCAATGTTTTGTTCAATTTAGAAATCAAATACTTGGTTAGAAAAGGCAAAACATGCACTGAATTTTGCATAAAGATCATGCCATTCAAAATAATGTATGTAAAACTCATTGGTGAGATGCCAAGAAAAGGGCAAAGCATTTTCTTAAACATGAATAGAGTAATTTCCCAAAGTTTATTGTTATAAATGTAGAGCATGCTATAAAGCTGTTGGAACTGTGGAATAAAAATTTCGTATTTGCAATAGCACTTTTCTTGATTACTGTGGATTAGCATATTTATGAGGTTACTCAGCCTCAGGTTTAAACCCACAAATCAAAGGTTTATATCAGCATGGGTAATGGATTACACAGAAGTCTACGGCCTACAATATCCCAAAGGTATCTGTCTTTCAGAAGATTTATGTACATAATACCACTTTGTAGAAATTACATTTTCTGATCCTTTGCGTGGTGCTTGGTGATTCCCCTCTCTAATGTGTAAAACAACCGAAAAGCAGCATTCCCATTCAGCAGAGAAATTCATTGAGGTATCTTCCCATTCCCCTCCTCACCTATTGATAAGACCATGAAAGACAAAGGCTTTAATTCCTTGATGTAAATAGCACTACTACAATGAGAGAAGAAGTCATTGTGAGCATATTTTACGCAATTAAACTTCTGAAAAGAGGAAAGAATCTGTATTCCAGCAGCTGTTCAGAGAACAAATACTCGAATTTTGTTCATCCTATAAACAGCATTATCATAGAATAAACCTAAAATTAAAAAAAAAGTCTCACTTTTTTTTCTCCAGAGGTGAATGCTGACTACATTACTAATAATGCTAAAGACCTACTGACTTCCTTTTGGCTTCAGAAAGACCAGGGTTTCAGAGCAGAATGCTAAGACAAGAAATTGAAATGCTTAGTCCTGCCTCTCATGAAAAACTATAACTAGCCAAAAGATAAGTCAGGAAAGTAGCTCACACAGAATGGCTTTTTCAAGACTATGGGTACCCAAGTGAGACTTTTTTATCATCATTGTGAAATGATGACGAAGACACAGAAACCTTATTAAACTGTACAGAGAAAATGTCCATCGGCTATACTATTATTTCAGTTTTTTACTGAAGGTCCACATCTAATAGTAAGAGAAACTGAGGTACTCAAAGAAGAGTATGGGAGTCAGTTACATGTGTGTGCATGAGGGTGAAGATAAAAGGACACGTAATAACCTGTATAATTTAGAATATCCAACCTAAAAAGATAGCAGGAAAAAATAAAACTGGTCAAGCTTTCTGTATTGTATATATATTCCACTGAAGTAAAACTGTGGGTTTTTGCATGTAAGGGATGATGTCCACTTACCTATACAAAGGACAAGACTATTCTAACAGATCTGCTGCTGAAAGAACAACAGATGAAACTAGTGTGAAAATATTAATTGCTTCAAATAGAGTGGCAGTGGTTAACTGACCTAAAAAACCCTCAGCGTACTAAGAAAGAAAATATATAACATGTAAGGAAGAAAATTAGTTTAATGTTCTTCCTTGAAGAGGTGATCAAAATCCAGAAAGTGACAACTGAGACTTTTACAAGATAAAATGAAAATTAAATGATGAGGATTAACAGAACACATTGTGATCCAATTTTGTTATGTTAATTTTCCTCTCTTTCATTTAACTTTTATCCCTCATTTGAAACTCCTATTATATTGCAAGCTGTAATAAATTTGAAAAAAAGCAGAGACAACTGACAGCTCTAGATTTTACTCAACCTCGTAATACATTCTGTAGAGTTAGGGTGATATATCATTGATATATCACATATCATATCATTGACTGATACGCTGTCAGATCCAGGAAAGTATTTGTAAAAGATGCAGAGAAATGTGTAATGCTAGTAAGTAGGAATCTTTGACATCATATTTTTAATAACTTGCAATAATTAGGTGGGGAAAGGTGGATGAGTAACTGGATTTCAGGCAGATTCAGAATGTTGTAAACCAAAGAGAAGAGCAGGACCTGCTCAACTGAAACCGATTTCCAAGAAACTAGGCTAGCCGTGCTAGCATCTTGGCAATGACACAATGAACTACACTGATAGGTACTGGCAACAGTCATTTCTATGGAACAACGTTTGTAACAAAACTTATATTCTATAACTGAAATATAGAAATGACAGTGTAATATACAAGTTGTACCACCTAGAACTGTGATCTTGAAGGCTACCTGCAAAGTTCAGAATGGGCTGTTCCCACGGCAAGGACAAACGGCAAGGCACTTCATTCACATTCACTTTAATTCATAAAGGTCTTAGTCGTTTAGAAATAAAAAATATTCAAAGTTGTCAGCACTGAGAGTACTTTTTAGTCTCAGTTTTTAAAAACTGTATTTCCAAGTATCTTTTCCAGAAGCTCTAATTGTTTAATTAGGCATGTGCAAATGAATAGTAACCATTCGGGTGTTGAACAGCTTCAACAAAATCCCAATCCAAAGAAAATAAACACACTTTTTCTGCTAGAGCACTTCATGCTTACAGAGAGCAAAAGAAAATACTTTTCAAGAGCCCTACCTAATTATAATGCTGGCCTGAACTCTATTGAGACATAGGTAGTGCCTTTTCCTTTCTCGTGTTGAATACTTCATGCAAACTTAAGGCAGAAATACTTAGATCTGCTTTTGGGGGGTACTTGTTCAGCTATCTAGATTCTTTTCATTTGTGTAGGAGCAGAGAGGGTGTCTGCAGAGCAGAATTTGATCCCAAAATAATGAATAACATCTTCTGACAAAACAAGTATATGAGTCAGGGCAAATATCCTGCGTGAAAAAAACATTTCAAAAGATAATGAATTCAGATTCTCTTACACAGAAGTATACTTTGGAATTCTGAAACACCTCATTTGCTGTACCAACTCTGTATGGCAGGGGAGTTAGACAATGAGTAAGAAACCTATTTGGAAGAGTAAGTCAAGTGAAGATTGGGTATCTTCCAGTCTTCCTCTATGCCCCAGTAAAATAATTTCTACTTTTAACTAGGGACATGTTTCTAAAGTGCAATACAGTAATTTCTAGGAAATCCTTTAACAAAACTTTGTTTCCTAAGAATCAAAGCTACAGATTGTAGCTCTGCCTGTCCTGCATGAATAGCTTTGGACTCAAAGACTGATTTTAAACACCCTGCATAGAAGATTAAGGGTCTTAAAAATTCAGTGCTTATAAGATTCGTAACAAGATTACAAGAGAAATGGCCTTAAATATACCAGCTGAAGGAAAGACACCTACACAAGTGCAAACATTATCAGACATCACAGAAACAAATGGAAGAAAATACTTATAAAAGCATCAATTATTCACATTAATTTTAGACAGAGTGTCAGGACAAAGTATCCGGTTTCCTGCAGATACCTAGGAAATTTGAGTTTGCTGCTTGCTTCCATAGCTACTAGTTTTGAAAAGGTTGTTATTGGCTGAGCTGGCCCAAAAAAACATAAAACACTTTTGAACAGCATCTATAGGGAAAAATTACTTTTCTAAAATGTGAAAATGGAAGAAGTTTTTGCTTAAAAAAATTGAAATGAAAACTTGGTTTAACCTTGAAATACTGTCCTGGAAAATTTTAGAAATAAAAAAAGCAATTTTCCCCAAAATTTTTCCTATAAAATCATCATATTTGACAAACTCCAACTATTGCAGTCTATAAGCCTAAGCAGGCTTTTGTAAGAGTGGTATTGAGTGGGGCACAGAGGAACAAATATTAACAATGCCGTCCCCATAGATGAATATATTAAAAGACAATCCAGACTCTCTGGCTTCAAGCGCAGGAAGGTGTTGAAAAATGAAGTTAAGAAACTAAAATCATACTGTTTACTCCCTGCAGGGTGAACTTTCTCACATACACATTTTAAAGGTATCTTTCTTGCCAACAGCCATATGTAACAGATATCCTCAGAGTATTCCAGGAAAGATTTTCAGTATGCTTTCTGGGACAATACTACTGCAGAAAGATATCTTCAACTAAATACATTGATTACACTCAAAAAGGGTTGTTTGTTCCCCACAAGGGTTACAGAAATTCCCAAGATCATTCCATTGTACCCTACACCCTTTTGTCCAAAGGAGAACTTACTCATGGTTTTCATTGAGACAAGAACATACTTATCAAAAAATAGAGAAGATTTTGTATACTTATTATTTCTGAGAAGTAATGCTTATGTGCTTTCTAGCTGCAAGTGAGTTTGTTTTGTAATTATTTTATGCATCTGTAGAGGGCTTAATGCTGATTTATGTTGTTTACTGAAATCTTGACTTAGCCTGTTGGGAAACAGTTCAATGAAAATAAACCATGTGACCATATTCAAATGAGATGTTCTATAGAGCAACATTCTTTGAGTACAAATACATTCTCAATAATAATTTTTTAAAAATGGTAAGGTAAAGTTTTTTATATACCAATTGCCTTTTTAAACCTGAACCTAAATCACATCAAACTGAAATACAGAAAATTCTATTTAAACATAAGAAATTTTTTTACTGCAAGGATGATCGGAGACTGGAACAGGCTGCTCAGATAGGTTTGGTATTGATTCTCCACCCTTGGAGGTGTTCAAAACCTGACTGGACAAAGCCCTGGACAACTTGTTTTAGCTGACCTTGCTTTGAGGGGTCAGACAATCTCCAGATGGTCCTTTCCAACCACAAACATTCTGTGATTCTATGATTAAGTGTGATTATTTTCTTTCTCACAGGTTGGGTTATTAGGGCCCTGTGCCAGTAACATGAGACAAGACAGAAAAAGGATTTCTGAGAGATTTAATTTTCTCTCCATTCTTCCAAAGCTGACAAGTGCAGAGACATTAGAGGTGTTAATTTAAAACAACAAATACTATCTAATCCAAACCAAACTTAACTTTTTCCATGTATTTTACCAAATACAAAAGCAGCTTCATAAAATAAGGGACATCTTGCGAATGTCTATTGATATCACAAAAAAAAAAAAGTTACCAACTGATATTTTGATAGAATCAGACTAATCATTCAAAGTTTGTTATATCAAAAGTTCCTGAAAAAAATGCCCTGGTTCTGGTAATGACAACAAACGTTTAACACTACTATGTAATCTAATATGTTTTTACTGCAACATGCTATTGCAGAAGCACAAATATAATGCTTATAGTTTGTAAAGAGCACTTCTATGCTTTTTCATTATTGGTCTGAAGAATTGCATTGTGGAATTATTATCTACTCAATGACTCAATCTTTGTATAACACCATTCATTTAATTTTAACCTACTGTATTGGGTTTGTGTGGCAAAGTTACGGTAGTGGCAGGGGCTACAGGGGCAGCTTCTGTGAGAAGCTGCTAGAAGCTTCCCCTATGTCCGACAGAGCCGATGCCAGCCAGCTCCAAGATGGACCTGCCGCCAGCCAAGGCTGAGCCCATCAGCAATGGTGATAGCGCCTCTGGGATAATGTATTTAAGAATGGGGGAAAAAAAACAACTGTGCAACTGCACAGAGAATATGTGAGAGAAACAGCCCTGCAGACACCAAGGTTAGTGGAGAAGGAGGGGCAGGAGGTGCTCCAGGTGTGCCAGAGCAGAGATTCCCCTGCAGCCCGTGGTGAAGACCATGGTGAGGCAGGCTGTCCCCCTGCAGCCCATGGAGGTTAACAGTGGAGCAGGTATCCACCTGCAGCCCATGGAGGACCCCACACCAGAGCAGGGGGATGCCTGAAGGAGGCTGTGACCCTGTGGGAAGCCCGTGCTGGAGCAGGCTCCTGGCAGGACCTGTGGACCCATGGAAAGAGGAGCCCACGCTGGAGCAGGGTTGCTGGCAGGACTTGAGACCCTGCAGGGGACCCACACTGGAGCAGTCTGATTCTGAAGGACTGCACCCCATGGGAGGGACCCACGCTGGAGCAGTTCGTGAAGAACCACAGCCTGGAGGAAAGACTCACGTTGTAGATCTTCATGGAGAACTGTCTCTCGTGGGAGGGACCCCATGCTGGAGCAGGGGAAGAGGGTGAGGAGTCCTCCCCCTGAGGAGGAAGGAGCGGCAGAGACAACGTGTGATGAACTGACCACAACCCCCATTCCCCGTCCCCTGCGCCGCTGGGAGGGAGGAAGTAGAGAAAATCGGGAGTGAAGTTGAGCCCGGGAAGAAGGGAGGGGTGGGGGGGAAGGTGTTTTAAGATTTGGATTTATTTCTCATTACTCTACTCTGATTTGATTGGTAATAAATTAAACTAATTTCCCCAAGTCGAGTCTGTTTTGCCCATGATGGTAATTGCTGAGTGATCTCCCTGTCCTTATCTTGACCCACGAGCCTTTCATTATATTTTCTCTCCCCTGCCCAGCTGAGGAGGGCAGAGACAGAGTGGCTTTGAAGGGCACCTGGTGTCTGGCCAGGGTCAACCCACCACACCTACCTACAGAGTTAAAATTGTTTTTCTTAATAGACAAGCTGGAAAGCTGATCATATTTTATGAAAATTAATTAAGCCCACAAACCTGATGGCACCCTTTTGGCCCCTTTTGCTGTTCCTTGATTAGGGATTTATTAAACTGCTTATTATTAAACTGTTGTAATTTAGAACATTTATAACAACTGTGTGCCATAATTGAATGTTAAACATGTCCTTTACATGAATTAGGTGAATGTGAGGGCAGGTCTAGTTTTACATAGAGAAAAATTAGAACATTCAAATTTATGTGATATAGGAAAATAGGAATGGGGAGAACAGAACAGGGTGATCAGATCTAGTCTGGAAAGGCATTCCATCATGATGGCTAGTTTACCAAGGCCTACAGAACACTCAAGACTCATGCTGTAACTCAGACACAAGCTGCATTTGCTGATATTCAAAATAAAATCTTACATGGCAATAAAAAAACCCAGCAACTAAGGAGGGAGGGAGGAAGGGAAGGAAGATACCTGATAGATATCCCTGGAGATATTAAAAATCCATCTGGACATGGTCCTGGGCAACCTGTTCTAGCTGACCCTGCCTGAGCAGGGGGGTTGGACAAGATGACCTCCAGAAGTCCCTTCCCACCTCAACCACTGTGTGATTCTGAGATACCAATAAAATTAGGAGACGAGACAAGAGCTGAAATTGC
>NW_009226139.1:0-13276 GCF_000690835.1 Fulmarus glacialis | reverse complement strand
TCCTGATTCTTGGTATGCATAAAATCTTAACTACAGTATTAAAATTCTTTGCACTTAATAGCTGCAATATTCAATACCGAATGATAATGAAAAATAGTACAGATTGACATATTCTATGCACATATACACGGGTTGCTTGAAATGTCCCAGATATCAATATCTCTACAATTAGATCTACCAGAAAATCTATTAATAAGGCTGTGGCCAGCATAAACTTTCATAAAGCCACTACGTTAAAACCCAAAAAAAGGAGTTGAAGATAAAATGCAATGGCAATCACTAGCATGTTCTTCATGTGAGTCACAACCATAAAACTTTAAACCATCTGATTTGCACAACTAATCCCTGATTAGTGGTTTATAGTTCTTACATTCAATCAAATTCAGAAGTTTAATAAAGCACAGGGAAAAAAAATCCCTTCGCGTGTCTGCATTTGTGTTATACCTTAGCTAAAATTTCTCTTTATTAAAAACAGGAGTCTTAATTTCATCATCATCAGTATTTGAAAATGTCTTGTGCCAGTTCAAAGAATGGATAAAAAAAATAGGATAGAAAATGTACCGATTAAAATAAAGAATGACTACAGAAAAAAACAGAAGAGAGAACACACTAGGTCTGCTTTCTATTGAGAGTCTTCATACATACACACACACATATTCTCCTTTCAAAGAAAGAATATTTATGAATTATAGTCAAATTAAAATTGAAGGGAAATCTGTATACGGCATATAAGCACACCAGAAGCATAATTATTTTCAGACAAGACCAGACCAGAATTTCATTTTTATGGCAAGAAAGTTTTACATAGCTTAAATACTGAAATGTCTAGAAGGTAAAGCATCTAGAATTCCATTTTCTTTCTCAGAATGAACACTAGAAATGAGAATATAATTTGCTTGTGTTCTTTTTCCTTTTTTTTTTTTTTTTTTTTAATTTATATTGTAAATTATCTGAACCAGGATTGCCTTATCCTTCCATGGACGTTCAGGATCTTGCCTTTTGGTACTCTGGTCTTTTAAATATGTATTGACCTTCAATTTCCAACAATGCTGATATACAATAATAAGCTATAAGCATTAAAGCTTTAAAACTCTTCAAGATTATCTTAAAACAAAACAAAACAAAACAAAAACCAAGCTTATTCATTCTTAATTGATATATTTCCAATCCTAGCCTTAAAAAAACCCAGAAAAATATAATTAATCGATTCTGCTTAATATCCTTCCAAAATTAACCAACTCAAATGAGAGATTTTAAGTGTTCTGAAATTAAAGATTAATGGATGTATTACCAATAAATCTTTGCGTATCTTTTCAGTCAAAACTATATAAAATACAAACGGCTGCTCTGTTGTAATCTTTATGTTCTTTGCTTGTTTATTTTTGAATAATTTATTAACTTTTTCTTTATCATGAAAAAAATCTTAATGCCAAGGATGAACACATCTCAATATTGAATCACATCTCTACTATAAAAATTTCCGATGCAGCCTTCTTATTAAAGGAAGAATTTCTCCTTATTTTCCTTTGCATCTTATCTACTAAAATTCTATCTATAAATTTGAGTGACTCTTCAAGGTCTCCAAATATTCGTTGTGCTATAATTTAAAAGCCTGACAGGAATCAAAGATACCAGAACTCAAGTGCAATTTCAGGTCAACTCCTTCTTTATTGAACTTTGATAGGTTTTGATCTGTTTCCTAGGTGAAGTCATTATACCAGTATTCCATCTGACACATCTATTAAAGATGTTGGGTTTGGAATGTAGGAATTCTGACTAAAGTGAAAGGCAAGTTATAGCTCTCAAATCAAACCAAAATCTTAATAATTTTCCATAATGCTTTCAACACAATTTATCACAACTGTGTTTTTTATTTTAAACTCCAAACTGCCCAACAAATTTCAAGATCAAATATTTAAGCAACATTCATCTATTCTTTGGGATAGGTAACTTCAAAGATAAGAAGATGATCTTAAATTTTATTCAAAGGATTTGTAATAAAATTGCACAATACACTCCTTAAAAAAACCAAAACCTAACGTGTTATCTTATGAAATAAGTGATATTCTCAATGTCATATTTTTACCCTATTAACCTAAGCTTATTTTGCTGCATTTTATGTTATATCTTGAATTTGTAAAACCTGATATTCAGCTGTGGATTGTGACCAACTACTGCGTGTGTCTTTATATGAACCTCCAAATTCCAATTTATTGTCTGAGTATCGTAGAAAGAGTAAACTAGTACATTCACACTACACTTTCAAGAGGAGAGAGAATAAGCTCTGAATCATCAGATAGGAGACAGAAAAAAATTTAGGGAGTGGTGGCGACTTGAAGATGATGAGAGTGAAACGCTGTGGAATGGACATTCGCTGGCAGCTTCGGAAGATGAGAACCACAAGACACGATTCTGTACTAAGGACAAGTTATGATGCTAAATGGACTTATAAAAAATTTGCTAGAGTGTTGAGGAAGCCAGGTTTTTAGGGTCTATGGTATGAGTGTTTGTTTGCCCACAGATCTCAGTACTTGTAGTTCATCCATAGTCAAGACTGATCTAGAATAGAAAATCTGTCAGAAACCTTTATTTGTGTGGATTTGACTGTCCTAAAAAAGCTGATTGCCTGAGGGAGTAGATCTTCCACAAGATTTGAATTGCAATTGAAGATGTGCTATCATAGGCAAAGCGTGAGTTCAAAGATGAAGTTGCAGTCTGTAAGCAGATCAACAATTAGAAACTGAGGCTCAAGTTAAAGACTTGAGTTCCAGAACAGTCAGAAATTAACTTTTTGGACCTGTGGTTTGTATAATCTCCAAAGCACTAGCAGTTCTATCAGACTGGAAGAATCAGAAACTGCATCAGACTGACCAAGAACAGACTTTTCATCCATCTGTTTGGGAGTAAAAGTCACACTCGATGGGCCAAGAAACACCTTGTACCTCAGTACCTATTTCGGATGCAAAATTGACGGATTTATATATTTTTTTCAATTAAACATCTAAAGGAGAAGCTCACTATTTTATAAAGAATAAAGATAATAGCTACATAAATGTTACAATATTTAACTTGTTGAAAGAGAAATTACACTTTTATTTTTTGAGGTCTGTTCCAATGCTGCACTTATATGTCGTATAACAGAGCTTGGTTTAAAATATAAGTATCCATAAAAAGGTGATATGATAATATCTTGTGCTAATGGTGCCATTATCAAGCTATAAAATGATGCCATTATTTTGCCCAACTGTGTGGCTTCATGCCCAAGGCTGTTGTTCCAGCTGGGAAGAACAACTCACAGTAATATGGAATATTATGAAATTTCCTTAAATAAGTAAGAGGTTTCATAAATGGAGTGCATTTATGCAAGCCACGTTATTATGTAATAAAACAGTCCCCTGCTTTATATCTGAGAGTAGGAAATCATGTCAAACCATCCCTTCCTAAGATTCCAAAAAATGAAATATATATTTTGAAGGCTAACTAAAATGGAAAAAAAAGTTGATATGGACCTCATCCTCAACTACCTGTTATAAAAATAATTTCGCACACATTCTGCAAGTAAGACAGCTGTCAGAATTTAGGGTGATAAACCTTAAACAGGTCAGTAGTCAAAAGCTAAAAATTCCTCAAAGCTCACAAGACAGAGTTTAATGCATATAAAAACAGCGATTATAAATACACCTCAATATGACATCTGCAGTATTCCTCCTACATCTTGAATCTTGTCTGTTTTACATACACGAACCATAACACACCTCTTACTTTGAGCATTCTTGAGAGTTATTGAGTCCCAACTTTGTCTCTCAAGTTCAAGAAAAGATGAGCTGAAAGACCTATAGTGGCATCTTAACACATCCATCATTAACATCTGGTCAGTTACTAGTTTTGTACTTCAAGCATGATCATTAGCAAAAGTACGTTTCTCTTCACACTCACAAATTGAAACTGCAAAGGGAAGAATAATTCTTGGCATCATTCTCACATAAGAAGCAAATCTAAATTATGAAATCAGTTGCAGATTGACTCAATAGTAAATTACCAAATCCAATTTACTCAGGACCTTGTAATTTAGTTTCAATCCAATTTAATTCAATTTTAGCTGTGATATATAAATGTTGATTAGTAGACTATTGCATAAGAATATAAAGTACTTAAGTTTCTTAAGCTACTACTGTTTAAGCTACAGTAGTTTTCTTTTTTTTTTGTTCTTTCAAAGACAGAACTGAATGGCATTAGGAACCATTAAAAAAAACGTTAATAAAATTAAATCTGGAATCCATGTCAATTAACTCTACAGCATAATTTTCTAGCATGCAGAAAAAATATCTTCCTTTGCAAACAAACTGAGATGCAAATGCACTCCATATTTTACACAACAGGCAACACTGATGTGGGCTTATTCTTGTGAAAGATATAGCTACAACCACTGCCCTTCAAAAATGCACTATACTAATGTTTGAAATTTAGATTTTTTTATCATGGGGCCATAAAACATGCTTTCAAACTTAATTCAAACAAAATATTTAATGTATTTTAATTTTTACTTTTTAATTTTAAAATAATAAAAGAATCTTTCAAATTATTAGAAAATAGAGGAGATTTTTGAAACAACCGAGTTTTTGTAGCCTACCTCCTGGGAAGATTAACTTGCAAAAACTTTTTCAAAAACTTTTTTCATACAATGATGAAAAAAAAAAATTACTCTCAGCTCTAAATTTATGTTTTAGAACAATCAGCAAATATTCAGATTCATCTTACTTGGACAAGTTTTCAGATGCCCACCTTCGGCTGAAAAATGGTTAAAGAATTAAGTTAATTCAAACACTTAATAATGATCCACTGTAGTTAGAAAAGAATGAGATGAAGAGGGAAAAGCTATTCATCTGTAGCCGAGCATCTTAGCTGAATGAAATCAACAGCAAAAATCCCCTTGTTTCCGTTACGGTAATATCCTTTAGTACTCTATAAATATCTGGTTATTGCAACGATGTTTGCTGCCTTTATAGTCTGGAGACCTTGTCATAGAAAACCTGAACAATGTATGTTCTTCTCTGCTGCTTAGAATTCAAAAAAAAAAAAAAAAAAGAAAATCATGGATCTCAAAACTATGTATTATATTGAGAAGCAAAGACAATGGAAACCAAAAACTTCAAAGACCTTATCACATTAGGAAATCAATAGGACCTTCTGGATCACAATTCTTTGCTAAATCTCATCACAAACTTTGAATACGCAGGGTTGCAATGTAAGTACATACCCTCACTGTCTACTCTCTAGTTTACTCCTGTCATGAATGGGTGGTTTTAATAGAAATTTATAGAAACATGACTTAACAGAATTTGATGGCAAGGTTCACTCTATTACTTATTACATGGATTAAGTTTGCGCAGGGGAAAATCGTATTAGAATTGTGTTGGAATGATTTGTACAGAGATTAAGGGTAAAAGGGTAAAAGGGGGACCCTCCCGTTGAGTCACGAGGTTCAGAAGAGATCCGACTGGACCCAATCTTAGTCTTGGACCACGGTTTATGTCTAATAAAGGGATAGGAAGAACCTCCCGTTGGGTTGCGAGGTTTAGAGTAGACCCCCTTGCTTTCTAAACTCCTTCTCAAAGAGGAGCCTAGGTGCAGCTGGATCTAGCCCCTGGGCAATGGTTTATGACTAAAGGGTTAAGAGTTTTAGCAGCAACATAGAGTCTTACAATGCTTAAACATTAATCAATTTGACAGCTACACAAAGAATTAGTTAAGTTGCTACAAATACTACAAATACTAAAACAACTTAACTACAGATTATACTTGTTAGTACCCGTACAGATATGCGCGCAAAAAGATCTAGATCAATAAATACGTACATATATATGTGCATATGAATACGGTACCAAAGCTAAATGAAAGGCCTAGGATTAGCTAATCTTTAAAGGTATACCTGTTAAAAATTCCCCTTGAGTACCGTGAAATGCTCATGTTAAATGCTTTGGCATTTCCCAGCGGGTGAAGAGTTGAGCCCTGAAGGGTGTTTCAGCCCAAAATCTCGGTGATCCTCTGAGTATCGCAAATTCGAGTTTGTGGACTGTGAGAAGCATCCCACTCAGAGGGAGATTCTGGATGAAGACCGCTGCGGTCCAGGAGAGCTCAAAGGGTCTCACTTGGTACCGCTGTTTACAGGTTTGCAAGATGATTGGCTTTAGTCATCAGTAAATTTCCATTTTGGCTACTACCCGAGGTGGTCCAGGGTAGTAATTATGGTATTGTTTCACGGTAACTATGGTATTGTTCCACTTGAGCTATGATCCAGGTAGGGAATGCTTCAGAGCCGTCAGAGATGACGAATTATCTCTTGTTTCTGCTCCCTACTTTGATCATGTAGCTAGTGTCCCTGGTACGATCAGTGTTGTTCCCCACCTTAGCCGTGCAAGAGTGCTTGGTACGGCCAAGGGACACTTAACCGCCCAACTCATACACAATGGCTAAAGCTTAACAGAAGGTTCTGAGATCGTATCGTAGTCCAGAGGAAAAGAGGGGGGAAGGAATGCACCACCACAAGTCCACACAAAAAAATTGAATACAAACAAACAAAATACTGTTTCAGCCCTGAGCAGTTCTATTCAACAGTCTCTGAAAAAATGCGCTGCCCTCCATATCCTGCAATAGTACCATTAGGTACCAAGGTATAATGGTACATTATACTTCTGTGTAGACTTCAGAACAGTGACCCAATGACCTCTCACTGACACAATTTTTTATAAATCTACTAGTACTAAAATGGATAGCCCAACTTATACCCAGAGTTTTCATACTTAATCTGCTTGAAAACACCAACACAACACAAAGTGCATCTTGGATGCCAGCCACAGCAACCGTAATGCCACTGAATAATAATAGCACATACATAGGTTTAACATCATGGTATATAACCATTTTGCTAATTTGTGCTGATGACAAATATTTATTGGTATATACACAAGATGCAACTTCTAGTTTATTCAGAATAGATGTTTTTATTTGTGACTGACTTTTGTTGCTAACCAGTTATTTTCTCAAAATGGTTTGAAGGAAATGGACAGGAACAACTTAGCTGTGCTTATTCAGAAACAGATAGCAAGGACTTTTTAAGAGAGAAGATCTTCTCAGAGGCTTGCCACTGAAACCACCCCCTTGGGAACTCTCCACAATCAAGAGGGCTCTGCCAGGCTTGCTGCTTGCCAGAGGGCCTTCTGGTTATCCAGAGACAATGAAAGAGCCTCTTGTTCCTTCCACATCCATGATACCAGCCCTCCCTCTGGACGACAAGAATATGCTTGAACTTTGAGATCTTCAGGGAGTTACTCACAGTGACTTTACACAGTTCTATGATCTTTCGCTTTTGAGACCTTCTAATATTACCAAGTGAAAGTACAATGAAAAGACACTTTAAAGAACAATACGGACATACGCCAAATTGTCAGCTTTTTTTTACCCACAGTATTGCACTTACCGGTCTTTACTTCAAGACAGGTGTACATCAGTAAAAACTAAGCTATGACAAGCTGTCTCTAACACATTTTCCAAATAAAAGTATGTTAAAAATCAGGATAAACCCATCCGTAACTGCCATTTGCTATTTACATAGCTGTATTTATGCTAAAGTTATAAAGGGCAATTAAAATATTTATTCTGGCAGTTTAGTTAGAATTTTATTTTGCAATATTCACTAAAAATAAAAAACTGCCATGATAACACTCAAGGTACATGATAAGAAGCTCTGCCTCTGGGGTACAAAATAATCACAAAACGTATCTACACAGATACATATTGTACAATTTAAAGTTTTTTTCAGTTTCTACACTAAGTGTATTAAATGTTTGATGCTTAGGGATATAATTCCTTCATTGTTTTGCTCACCGTTTGACAAAATATTTTGCCCTCAAGCAATGATACATTTGTCTGCAATATATTTGTAGCACTTTGAAAATAGCTGCTCTACTTGTTGAAATATATTAAAAAAAAAAAAAAGAATGAAGGATTTTATTAGAAATGCAGTAGAGGTGTAAGGGATAGTTAAAGAGGCTGTAATGGGGTGATTCTTTTTTCCCTCTCACCACTTCATTGTCATTGGATAATACAATAAGATAGCTGGATGTTTTAGTGGCAATATGGCAGGACAAAATCTTTGCATCTCCTGTTAACATATTTTTACTGTATTCAAATTTTAACCTGCTCAAATTTTTTTACATATATCAGGGTTTCACAGAGCGGTTGTGGTTGGAAGGGACCTCTGGAATTCTCCAACCTGCCCTGCTCAAGCAGGGCCACCTAGATCATGTTGCCCAGGACCACGTCCAGGTGTGTTTTGAATATTTCCAAGGTGGCAGACTCTACAACCTACCCAGGCAATCTATGTCAGTGCTCAGTCCTCACAGTAAAAAAAGTGTTTCCCAACGTTCAGACGGAACCTCCTGTGTGTCAGTTTGTGCCCATTGCCTCTAGTCCTGTCACTGGTCACCACTGAAAAGAATCTGGCTCCATCTTTGCACCCTCCCAATATATACATTTGTCGTGGTTTAACCTGGCAGACAGCCAAACACCACACAGCTGCTCGTTCACTCCTCCCTCCCTCCCAGTGAGACGGGGAGGGGGTGTGGGGGGGGGGGGTTGTTGTGTTTTGTCCGCCCTGCCAGGTTAGATCACAACACCCCCCCAGTGGGACAAGGAGAGAATCGGAAGGGTAGGAGTGAGAAAAACTCGTGGGTTGAGATAAAGACAGTTTAATAGAACAGAAAAGAGAAAATAATGATGATAATGATAGAATATACACAATGAGTGATGCAAAATGCAATTGCTCACCACCCGCGCTGACAGATAACCAAGTAGCGATCGCTACTTCCTGGATCATGCCTACCATTCATATACTGAGCATGATGTCACATGGTATGGAATCCCCCGTTGGCCAGCTGTCCTGGCTGTGCTCCCTCCCAGCCTCTTCCAGAGCATGGAAACTGAATGTCCTTGACTAGCCCTGCTAGCCAGGGTACTCAGCAACAACTGAAAACATCAGTGTGTTATCAACATTCTTCTCATACTAAATCCAAAACACAGCACTAGGAGGAAATTTAACTCTATCCCAGCCAAAACCAGGACAACATTGGTGAGATCCCCCTGAGCTTTCTTCTCTTCTCCAGGCTGAACAGCCGCAGCTCTCTCAGTCTTCCCTCATAGGAGAGATGCTCCAGTCCCTTCATCATCTTAGAGACCCTTTGCTGGACTCTCTCCTGTAGGTCTTGTACTGGGGAGCCCAGAACGGGACACAGTACTCCAGATGTGGCCTCACCAGTGCTCAGTAGGAAGGATCACCTCCCTCGACCTGCTGGCAACACTCCACCTAATTCAGCCCAGAATACCATTCGCCACCTTTGTCACAAGAGCACGTTGCTGGCTCATGGTCAGCTTGGTGTCCCCAGGGCCTTTTCTGCAAAGCTGCTTTCCAGCTGGGCAGCTCCTCAGCATGTACTGGTGCATGGGGTTGTTCCTCCCCAGGTGCAGGACTTCGCACTTCCCTTTGTTGAACTTCATGAGGTTCCTGTCAGCCCATTTCTCCAGCCTCTCCAGGTCCTACTGGATGGCGGCACAACCCCTGGCACATCAGCCACTCCTCCCAGTTTTGTGTCAATGGCAAACTTGCTGAGGGTACACTCTGCCCCACCATCCAGATGAATACCTTAAAACCCAAAACATTATTCCACAAATGGTGATTTCACTAACAAAGTGTACCATAATGAACAGCCTAAATGGACAGATTTTAATTTAACCTCAGGACAAATAAGATTGTAACATATACAGTTCTGACACTGAAATAATTCTGACTTATATATGGAAATGAATATGGAAATGTATGGAAAGGAATTATGTCAAGGAACATACATATATATTCCTTTTATATGTATGTGTTTATATACATATATAAATGAAAAGTAAATGGCATCAGGAAAATGTACCCACCAGGCCACATTAGATATCTCTATCTCCCATTCAGTTTCTCCCTCTCAACTTACTATCTTCTTATGCCTATCAGCAATTCCCTGACATACTTTCTTTCTAGTACAACAGAACAGGCAATGGAAGGTATTAAATAAAATTGAGTTAATATTATTGAACAAGTTTATTTGAATATTGATGACTTGTGAAAAATTAGTTTCAGGCTTACAGTTAAAATCTGTTTTGTAACTAAATGAAATCTGTTTCTGTTGAAAGAAGGATTAGTAAATTCCTACTGCAGAAAACTGATGCTGCTTTGCAGCAAATTGTTATGGTTGTGTGATGAGGAAAAATAGATTTAAACCTGAAATTAAGTTTTAATGTCATGGGAACCTAATTTTTCTGGCAGTCATGTCTCATACAAGGTCAGAAAAAAGCATCTTCTGAAAATGCCTCAGAATGTCCTATAAGCTTCATAATTCACACAGTTTAGCTTTTCCTAACTGAACAAACACTTCTATCTTTTTTCCTGAGAGAATAAAAGGACCAGTAATTCCTTATATCATTTTTTCTATTAACTACACTCATTCCTTTTTAAAAGATAATATATCTTGTTTAGCTGATCACAAAGCAAAAATAGAGTTCATATATAAAGCAATTTGTGAGCAATCAACATGCAATATTCTGGCTATTCATCACAGCCCCCAACCACACGAAGAATTTGTTTTCATTGAGACATGAATACTGAGTTAATGATAGGGGTTTGAAAAGAAGGTACTGAAGAGACATCAAAAAATTACCCTAAACTAACAAAAGAAGACCTCTGACTAATTCTAAAGCTAAATTTTCTGCAAAAACTGAGCTTAATACATACAATAACGTTTTTTAAAGCTGATTTGGAAGGTTTGCATTACACATTTCTTAAATGAAAGGGTTTCTACACATATTTAAAGTGGATGATTAAAATAGGTCTTCAAATGGAACACCCAGGGATCCAATGACATTTCAACAGAAGCCAAAACAGAAGATGCTGTCACACAGCTATTCTCAATGGTGTACCTTCTACCACCATAAAGAGTGATGCTGCTGACGTGACAGCCACCACCGACGACAGCAGCTGGTGAAAGGCATTTTGGATTCCTGACATAGAAGATATCTGAGAATCAGGAAATAATTTCCTTTTGTGGTCTGTTCACACAGCCCACCACAATGACGTTTTGATTCAGGACTGGCACTGCATCACAATCATTCTTATTAATAGAATAATACTAATAAATGCCCATGTTTAATCCCCATTGCTTGTGTGAAAGGGAAACTTTTTAAAGAAAATTGATAGAAAGAAGGTAAGATTATTGATAGAATGGGAACAGAAAAAGGCTTATTTGACAGCAGGAAAACAACAAAGACAGATGTTATGTGATAAAATAGGTTCAGGCCACAGATATCAAGAAACAGGAAAAAACTACCCTTCTAGCATGCACACAAACACTACTTGATTTCTTCAGAAGAGTTTAGTGTATGATAACTATCAGATCAGAAAAAGTAGTTATGTAACTACAAGTAGTATAATGATGCTTAAACCAGAGCAATTACCAATATTGTGTTTGTAGAGACAAGGGATGATTCAAAGGAAAACAAAACAATCAAAAAGGATATTTTTTACACTAAACTTCTACCATCTTCTACCCAGAAGATTAGAGATCTTCATTTCGGTAGATGAAATGACTGATGAAGGCAGAAAATTCTTTTGTTCTTTCTGCTTCTGAATAATGGAATGCTTCACTGAAGGAAATAATATGTACAGAAATACGGGACCATATTATTACAGAAATCTGGAATTAGAACATAGAATTTAAATTGGTTAAACTTTGCTTTGAAAATTTCCTTGATGACTATGAGGTGCCAATAGATCATTCTGACTACTTTGCAAGATGGAACTCAATGGTATAAATGTCTTCACACTTGGAATACCTGAAACAAAAATAAAAGTACAGCCCTCATTAGACTTAAAATCCTAAATTAAATTTTTTTAATGTACCACCCTCAATTATATAAAAAATAATATTATCTATGTTCTTGATCTCAAAGAATTTTGGTCCAGTTGAAGGCTCTTCACAAGGTATTTTATATGCATATCATATCAGCTATCCTAGGAGAAAGAAGGAATAAACAGAGCAACAGTTTACACTGTCAGGCAGCAAAACTGTCAACATACATGAAAACCAAAGTAGACAAGGACATAAGAAGAAGAATGTTTTGTTTGAAAGTCATATTTAGTAGAACCACCATGCTCCTTAGCTTATCAAGCACTTTCTTCGAAGCTGCAGTTCTACTAAGCTCAAAAACTTAATTCCACCATTACATAGTTTAATAGTTAACATGAAATTGATTTCTAACGTATTTCAATTAAAAAATTGCAACCAGTCAAATCATAATACTTCATATCAAACCTCATAATACTTCTTTTTGATATTTCCATGTCTTTCCTTCACTTTCCTTCGCTTCTTCAGTACAAAAGTAATCTCAGTGTACGACCTGGAGGAATCTCCACTCCAATTCTCCTCTTGAAACTTCTTAGCTCTAACCTCACTACAAGTTTTTGCTTCTCTTTTGAGTTCTAGCATGCAGTTCTGAATCTCCTTCAATAAGGTTCTTATTTTCTCAGAGCACAGTAATAGCCCAGTGCAGCAAAGTTTTTCAAGGCGTGATGTCCTCCTGCACTTACAGACTACCAGGTTCTGAAAACAGAGAGAGCTGCTTCAGAGCTTTAATGACTTTTCTACCTGGAAATCTCCAAGCCATATTTTAAAGGAGAGCAATCTTTCTTGTATGCTACTTATTACTATTTGGGGTACAAGTACAAAAAATCCCAAGGACTGTCTCAACAGCCTCAAACATTAAGCAACATCCACACTATTTGTTTCAGGCATACAATTCAATGTAGTAATAGGACAAAATAAAAAAGCTTTGTGATTAATCTCTATGAAAACAGGGAGATAATTAAAAATATATCACACATTGTTTGACTGAATAATATTCAATAGATCGATTTAATCTTCTCCTTTACTCACATGATGAATGAAATGAGGGCTGATCTCCTTTAATAAGAGATGGATGATCACCTTCATGAGAAAGACATAGGAAATACTTCTAGTACATCTCCTGGAACAGGGTAATTCAGCATACAAATAAGCATGGTGAATGTCTAATGAATATTTTGGTTCGTAGAAAATAACCCATTAACTAGCAGCTCCTCAATCACAGCTAGAGATGCTATGTATTATTATTTACTATGCTCCATCATTTACCAGCAGTCCTGGTT